>NW_006238994.1:1035949-1037593 GCF_000226075.1 Solanum tuberosum
GGCCCCACTTCTATAAATGAGGGACTACAGACATTTAAGAAAAGTTTCCCTTTTTTCATACTCTTAATCGTGCAATAGAGCTATGTCATAGAGACTTATTCTAACTCGTGCATTTCTCAGTATTATTCGACCACCCACCATACTAGAGGTGGTTGAAAAGTAGAGTCAATACTTTGTCGACGAGTTGTTCTTAGCAAGAGTTTTAAGGAAGTCATGAGACTCCAAAGGGGCTTAAGAGAAGTCCAAGAGTAAGTTAAGTGTTCAGTTTCAAAGTAATGCCCTTATATTCATATGAATCGTGCATTTGAGCTAAAAGCGAGTTGTTCTATTGTCTTTAAGCCTTGTTTCAGCTGAGATCCTTTTTAAGAAGAATGTTTGGAGCTTGGGTAAGATTTTCACCCGAAAAGGTAACATGAGTTACGAGATCATGAGCAGTAGTAGTGAAATAGCCCATAGTTAGAGGAAATTATGCAGAGGTTTAGTGATCCTAGAAAGGGATATAGTGATGAGGCAAACTATGTTATTATAATCATGCACCTATAGTAAATTATTAATGAAGAGTTTTCCCTTATGGGTAGACTAAGAAGTGATGAGTTGTGAATACTCCATCATAGGAAGTAGAGTGTGTTGTAGCTAGAAAGGAACTTGTGATGAAATGTCATTGTGTAGGTAATGACCAAGTGTAAGTGTTGAATAGAAGAGCATGAGTATACATGAGGCGATAGATCTAAGCTAGGCTTATGATTTTGAGGGAGAGCCCATAATATTCAAAGTGTTATAGAACTAATTTGGCATTGATGTATAGAGAATGAGTGAATAGTACTTATGTTGCGAAGTCGAAGGTGATAGTAATTGTAAGTATGAAGGCTAAGAGGTGACGATTAACTACTTGTCATAAGGTCCTAGTGGACGAGTGATTCTAAAATTTGCACATAATAGTAGTTGTAAGTTAGTATAGTAAAGCGAGCAAATCATATTAATATTCGGGGTTTAGTCATAAATATTAAGCTTGAATTTGAGATGAGTGTCATGATCAAAAGAATGGCAACATGAGTGTGATGATGTTAGTCTTGAGATTTGATCTAGAAGACTTGTCATAGAGTAGGTGAGAAATTGAGATGTTTACTGCAATGAATGTGAGTAATACAAGTGAGAGACCTAACTTAGATAAGGGCAGTGAAGTGTGACTAAGTCACAAGAGTAAAAAGAGCAATAAGAGGTAGACCATTTAGAGATGATGGAATATGTCCATAGCCTTCAAGTATTAGCTTTAGACCTAAGGGGGAGATGACAAGATGAGAAATTAAGTCAAGTGTTTGAGAGTAAGATAGTGATAAGTTCCAAAGAGTTTGGGGGATATCTTTTTTTAGAGGTCCTTTTAGTAATGAAGTTGTTAGAGTACTAAGCTTGAATGTGGTGGTAAGGAGTAATAGTTTGGGATGAGATTTCCTATAAAGAGGTATATAATCCGAACTTAAAGATTTGAGTTAAGCTTGAATAAAGTAAGAGCAGACCATTAGACTCAGACCTTAGTAAGAGTAACCCCATTTCATACCCAGTTCAGTCGTCATTCGAGGACGAATGATCCCAAGGGGGAGATATTGTAACACCCCAGAAAATTTTTCAAACTAAGACTCGAACCGT
>NW_006238994.1:1040443-1051872 GCF_000226075.1 Solanum tuberosum
GAGCTTCGTTGATACATCCGAGAGTTCGAGTTAGTTATGGTGAGCCTCCTTACTTTCAGAGGATTTCATTTACCTTTCAGTTATATCAGTTGTTAGGATGGCGTGGGTCTTGTCCCGACTTCCATCTTTATCAGTTAGAGGCTTCATAGATAGTCAGTATAGTTGAGAAGTCTGTATCATTTATTTTATTAAATGTTTTAAAGACTAAAGTTGCCTTTTTATGGCGAGTTGTATATATTTTATTATACGGAGTTTTCTTTGGACTTAAAGTTTGTATTTAAGTTTTATGAACTTTTATTTAAGTTTTTAAGCTTTGTATGCTTGAATCAGTTTTCCGCTTGTAGTCAGCCAGGATGAGGGTTCTCTTGGGGACCAGTAATGGTCTTCGAGTGGCGGCCACGTCCAGGGTGTAGGCTCGGGTCGTGACAGTTAGCTTTTTTGTTGAGTTAGTGTACTATTCAAACAGAAGAAACTAAGCATGAAAATATAGGGTCTGGAACCTATTTAAGCCATTAAAAGATAAAAATGACACAAATAAGCCACAATTTTAGAATATAATTAAAATAGATTTAGTGTAATTTTTTCTTCCATTATATCAAAAAATAGAAACGGAGACGTTAGACTTACATCTGTCAGTTATATTTTTTGATATAATACAAGAAAAAACTACACTTAGCCTAATTTAAGTATACTCTAAAACGGTGGCTATTTGTGTCACTTTTATCTTTTAATGGCTCAAATGGATTCCGAACTCGAAAATATATAATGTGAACAAGTAATTAACCATAATTTAAAAGTACATCAGGGATATGATGAAATAGTTGAGATTCCTCCCAACTTAATAAAAAAATTCAAGTTCAAACTTTAAAATAGAAAATGTGTTCTGCTTGACGTTTGATAACGAATTGAAAATGTCTTATACTTGACAAACAATAGATTTCGAATATTGTCCTGCCTCTCAGAAACCCTCAACTCTACTCGGGGCGTATGTAGAGGGGGTGTCGTGGGTTCACGTGATTTCGTGAACCTATGCACCCCTCTCTAGATCATATATAGTAATGTTATATTTTAAAAAAAAATATTTAAATATAGATGTGTGAATCCACTTTCAAAATTTCATATAGTAATACAATGATGATTGTGTGCATCTCTCGTGAGGATAAAATTTTTAATATTTTATCTATCTTGTCTTTTTGAGTAACACCTCTGGTTATCGATTACACTTTTGACGTTTCAACTAATTTTTTTTTTGTTTTTTTTTTTCTTTAATCTTTCAAAATTTTCAAGTGTGTCACATTGAAAATTCCTAAAATTTTAGCACTGTAAAATTTTTATATAATTAAATCAAATGTGTGTATTAAAATTTAAAACTAGTAGTATTATATATTTTGAACCTATAATTTTTAAAATTTATGGTTCTTATTAAAACCTAAAAATTAAATTGATCAAATTTATAAAATACATTTTTTTCGTAATCATGCACCCATCTTGTCAAAATCTTGGATAATCCTCTGACTCTGCCAGCTCAAAATTGTCATCGACCCATCAACATCTTCAATTATAGTGCCCATCCCCAAAATATCATTTGAAAAGTCTCTGGATTTTTCTGCTTGGATTTCCAACCACAAACGTTTATGTTTTAATTTTTTCAAGTTTCAACAATTGAAAAATATCTCCAATATGTTATTTTATATCTCATGCTTCATTCTATGGTGTCTATCTTCTTAAGCGAATTATCTGTATGTAGTACATCGCAAGGAAAGCTTATTGAACTCTTTATTTTTTTATATAGAACAATGAGTTCTTAGCGATAAAAAGGCTTAAAGTTGCTTGTAACGCATACATAGTTTATCGAATAACACAAACTTGTTCATTCAGCATACATAATGTCAGGATCATAAATCCTAATCTTCTGCCCCCCACAAATCAACTGTGCTAGTTAACACTATTGGACTTCTTACTGAATGGTTTCCATTCTTTTCAACCCAAGTGATAGACCCATCTTGACCTGAGTTGAAGGGGCCTCTATAGCGAATTGTCAAAGTATAGCTTTGCTTCTCATTTTTGTTCATGAATACCAATGTTTGTGGTGACACTGAAATTGTAGAGTTCCTAGGATTCTCTATTTTTACTCTATAAGTTGCTCCACCTTTACCAACATTTGTAAGGGTCCTCTTGAATTTCTGCTCCAACCATGGGTAGTTACCCTCCTGGCTGTCTGAATAAAAGGCAATGAATGATGGATAATTGAGATCAGCTGATGGATTTGAGCAGTTATCGTAATTGGTTGATGATCTTGCAAATGTTTTGAATTGCTCTTCTGTGAAATTCAAAGAGCATATAAGATTTATGTAATCTTGTGGAGTAGCATCATATACTAGGCCGGGATCAAGTGCCCTGTTTGGATCAACATGCCCTGATCCGATGCCTAGAGGCGAGGCAACCATGTTATCGTCCTCTGTAATAGGCTTTTGTGCACTATTCAAATGGTTTGCGGTAGTCATCATGGCAGAGCGAATAGCTGAAGGACTCCAATCAGGATGTGCACCTTTTAGCATTGCTGCAATTCCAGCTGCATGGGGTGCAGCCATGGATGTGCCTGATTTAAGCTCGTAATCAGTGGTTAATTGTAGGTTCTCAATAGAAACGGAAGGGATATTAGGTGGAACTGCTGCAAGAATAAGTGCCCCTGGAGCCATAATATCTGGCTTTGCAATTCCTGCGTAGCTTCTGGAGGGCCCTCGTGATGAGTATCCAAGAAGAAATGGGCTTGGCCTTTCTCCATCCAAATATGTTTCTTGGAATGTTATGGTGGCAGTGGGAGCAACACTGTTTTTAACGTAATTGATGACTTGTTTCCCTTCCTTTTTGTCAATCACTACTCCCGGGTGGGTAAAAGAAGCATCCCTGAACACTGCTGGATCCTCAGAAATAAAGATACCTGCTTTAAATCTTGCTCGAGTGACATGAAAAATTTGACCATCAAAACCAAAACCGTCTTCAAGTTTATTATAGTCACAAATGATGATGGTGTTTTGGGGATCAGGAACTTGTGATAACAAGTCAGCTGACCCGCAATCAGATAGAGTCTTATTGTAAATCACCGGAGAATCCCTGACAAAGGCTCTTGCAGGAAACAAGCTCCACCCCCTAATTTTTAATCCATTGCCCAAAGTCAATGTTCCTGCAAACGTCCGGTCGGTGAAGCCTGCTGCCACGCACAAGATCCATGGAGATCCATTGCCTAAAGTTCCCCAACTATGACCTCGATTTCCAGCTGAAGCTGAAACCAGCACTCCCTTCATCATAGCTCCAAAAGAAGCAATAGATATAGCATCTTCATATAAAGGAATGAAACGGCTACTAAAAGAAATGGATATCATGTCAACACCGTCTGCAACAGCTTGGTCCATAGCAGCAATTAGATCCGATGTTAAGCTTCCTTCACGAAAGGTAAACTTGTATACAGCTATCCTAGCTTGCGGGGCAACCCCTCTTGCTGTTCCTTGTGCATATCCAAAATGGGAAACACCTTTCGCAAAGTTCCCAGCAGCAATGGAAGCACAATGTGTGCCATGACCATCAGTATCCCTAGCAGAATTCATGGAAATGTTCAGAGTGGGATCATCAGCCAAAAGTCCCTTGTTGAAGTAATTAGCCCCAATGAGTTTTCTGTTGCACATGGAAGTGTTAAACTGGGTGCCTGGATTACAAATTCCTTTCCATCTTTTAGGGATTTCAGGAATACCATCATCTCGAAAACTTGCAGATTCGGGCCAGATGCCACCATCAAGAACACCAATGATCACATCTTGGCCTAAACCAGAAGCTGGCCATAGACCAGATGAAGGATTGAGCTTGAGGTAATCAGATGTGTAAGTAGTGTCAGGTTCCACAGTTCTATCTTTGTATGCTGAAATGAAACCCGGTGACTTCTTCAAAGCTTTCAGTTCATCTTTGGACAAAACAGCACTGAAGCCATGAAACACATGGTCATAAGAGTAAACAAGTTTTGGAGCAGAGTGGAATCTGTCTACTGATGAAGGAACAGAAGCTTTGATAGAATCAATAGTGGAAGAATGCCAATGATGGTGATCAGTAAAGACATTAGGCATTAAAGATTTGTCCAAATGGACAATATAAGTGGATCTTTGTGCGATAGCTAAAAAGAGATGAGCAGAAAGTGCCCATGAAAACAAGACTAGATATGGAGAATATGGAAACCAAATGTTTCTTGATCCCATTTTCACTCACTACACATTACTCAAATATTCATCGACTTTATAGGACACATAAAAAGATTAGGTCCTTGTAACAATTAATACTGTTAGGTGGAGAAGATTGGAATGAGCTTGAGTGACACTAATGTAGTAAAGACAGCATATTTGTGTAAAAGTGAACTCTTACCAATCAAGTTTTATGAATGACTCAAAATTACCGGCGCAATTCTGCTGTGGAGGTGAGAATCAATCCGGGGAGATGAGCGCATAGTGACATTTTTCATGGTCCCGAGTTTGATGAATGACTCAAAATCAATCATGTAGAAGGAGACAGTGGGCCTGGGGGGAAGCTTAAAGGTATGTTTGGATAACTAGGAGTGAGATGACTAGATATCTCTTGTTCAAATCTTGAGAATGGACAATCTCTTGACGGATGGCGCTTTATCTCCCAAATCTGGACTAATTGTGCCCATTTGGATAGTGATGGAATGTCTAAGCAATCTAGCTAGAATTTAAAAGTGAAATTTTAGAAAGAAAATCAGATAATTATATCATTCTTTTTGAAAAGTCTTTGAAATTTTGGGAAGTAAACTTCATTTGTTAGTACTGTAATGACCATCCCAATATACATGTTGAAAAGTCTTAGAATTTAAGGACTTCACCAGTCCAGCTGCAGAGTAGGGACTGCTACAAGTGGGCAGTTAATTAGATACTGATGGCTCCCATCCTTCCCAACCCAAGTAGATATATTCAGTTGTCTGTCAACCATGGAATTGTCTTGTGAGTATATAGCATTATGATGTAATAAGATATTTTGGTAAATACTAGTGGTGGACATAAATATCGAAAATCAAACCAAACCAAAATAAATCAATTTTTCGGTTTGATTTTTGTTCTATTTTTTCTGAAACTTTGACATTCGGATCGCTGTGTAATTATAGGGCCCCAATTCTTCAGTTACTTCAAAGAAGTGTTTAAGCAAACTCCATTCACAATTTCATATTCCTTTTTGAGAGAGCTGAATCCATTTTTTCTCCAGTTGATAATATTCAACTATTGATGTGGATGAGAGAGCTGGATCATGGGTGAAGCACGAGTTTAGATTGGGAGTCGTAAAGAGGACGTCCTTCAAGCCCTTTATTTATAACAATTTTTTCATCTCTTCTTTCAAACCTATTCAACCGGTTGGAGGGTAAGTCAATCCCATAGTTCGACAACAAAGAACAGACCATCTCTGAGGGAAAAAAAACCACTAGACATGATATTTCAACTAGCAACAACAATGTAATGTGATCTACATTACTTCGAATCACAAATTATCTTTACATTCCATACTAAATGCCATCAAATCACTTATGGCATGGGAACCGCTTGATTAGTAGCCGCCTAGGGACCACGCTATGACATTTTATATTATCACATTTGTACTACCAAATCTCTGACATGAAATAAATGGTGCTTATCTTCAAATTTGAAATATCTACAACTACATTGATCTATAAATTCTTATAGAAGTACTGTATACAATCATCACTCAAAATTCAAAATGGAGTGGCCTAATAACTACTCCTTTCTTGTTTTCTTTTTTCTGTTTGCTCCTCTTCTCTGTTTAGCAGAGAGAAGCACATACATTGTCCATTTGGACAAGTCTTTAATGCCTAAGATATTTGCTACTCACCATCACTGGCATTCTTCTACAATTGAATCCATTAAGATTATAACTCCTGCTTCACTTAATAGCCACCATCCTGCTCCAAAGCTTCTATATTCTTATGACAATGTATTTCATGGCTTCAGCGCTGTTTTGTCCCAAAATGAACTAGAAGCTTTGAAAAAGTCTCCAGGATTTGTTTCGGCTCATAAAGACGTACCCATTGAACTCCACACTACACATACCCCTGAGTTCCTTAAGCTCAATCCTTCATCTGGTCTTTGGCCAGCTTCTAATTTTGGCCAAGATGTCATTATTGGTCTCGTTGACACGGGGATATGGCCTGAATCGCCTAGCTTTAGGGATGATGGTATGCCTGAAATCCCGAAAAGATGGAAGGGAATTTGTCGAGAAGGCACTGATTTCAACTCTTCATTGTGCAATAGAAAAATTATTGGGGTTAATTACTTTTACAAGGGAGCTGTAGCTGAGAATACTCATGTGAATCTTACCACATTTTCTGCCCGGGATTCTTGGGGTCATGGTACACATATAGCCTCAATTGCTGCAGGAAATTATGTCCAAGGAGTTTCCTACTTCGGATATGGAAAGGGAACTGCAAAAGGTGTAGCTCCCCGTGCTAGGTTGGCTATTTACAAAGTATCATGGCGTGAACTTGGATCGATAACCAGTTCAGATATGATTGCTGGTATGGATCAGGCAGTTGCTGATGGAGTTGACATCATATCCATGTCTAGTGGATCAGCTCATGTTCCGCTATATAGAGACGATATAGCAATTGGGGCTTTTGGTGCTATGATGAAGGGCATTCTCGTGACTGGTTCAGCAGGTAATCGCGGTCCAGATTTTGGAACTCTAGTGAATGGAGCCCCGTGGATAATGACTGTTGGATCAGCTTCCACAGACCGAACCTTTGCAGGGACTCTGACTCTAGGCAATGGGCAAAAGATTAGGGGTTGGAGTTTGTTTCCCTTGAGAGCAATTATCAAGGATACAACCCTGGCGTATAACAAGACCGCCTCTTCTTGCAATTCAACTGAATTGTTATCCGATGCCTACGCACCCTTCATTCAAGTCATTGTTTGTGATGGTCCGGAGGATTTCTCCTCTGATCTTGCAATTGGATTTTCCTTTCAAATGAACAGCGTAACGGATACTAGATTTCTGGCAGCTATCTACATTTCTTCTGATCCAAGAACACTCACCTCCAAATCATTTCACAGCCCTGGGGTTGTGATTGGCAGAAAGGAAGGTAAGCAAGTGAAAGATTACATCAGGAAAACTGAGCACCCTACTGTGACCATACATTTTCAAGAGACATACGAAGATGTCATCACACCTACACCCAAACTCGCCTATTCATCCGGTAGAGGTCCTGCTCGAAGCTATGTTGGAATATCAAAGCCGGATATAATAGCACCAGGGGTGTCAGTTGTAGGCGCCTGGCCACCGGAGGTAGATGCCATTCGTGTTGGTACTAGCATGTTTTTGGGAAGTGACTACAACATCGAATCAGGCTCATCCATGGCTAGTCCTCATGTATCTGGAATTGCTGCAATGCTAAAATCCGTACATCCTGATTGGAGTCCATCAGCTATTAAATCAGCAATAATGACCACTGCTAACCCTTTGGATAACACTCAAAAGCGAATCACTGTGGCTACTACCAACGAACCAACCACACCATACGGCATTGGACCAGGGCTCATTGATCCCAACAGAGCACTTGATCCCGGACTAATATACGATGCAACTCCACAAGACTATGTCAACCTTCTATGCTCCATGAATTTCACAGAAGACGAATTCAAAACCATCGCTAGATCAGCAACCAATCACCACAACTGCTCAAATGCATCAGATGATCTCAATTACCCATCATTCACTGCTCTATACGAGTTTGACCGTGATGGTAACAACTATCCGTTGTTAGTGAAGAAATTTACAAGGACGGTTACGAATGTTGGTTCAGGTGCAGCTAGATATAAAGCATTAGTGGAAGTGCCAAAGAATACCAGCATTTCAGTATCACCACAAGTTCTAACATTTGGGAAAAAATATGAGAAGAAGAGCTACACTTTGACTATTCGCTATAGAGGTGAAGGTCATGAGAGCTATGTTTTTAATTATGGTTCAATCACTTGGGTTGAACAGAATGGAAAACACACTGTAAGAAGCCCTATTAGTGTCTCTCCCATTATACTTCCCTGGGGAGAGTTTTGAAAATCTTCTACCAATTCAAAGCCAATAAAAACTATTACGTGTATTCAGTATTAATTGAGTTTCCAATGAATGATTTGATTTCTAGTTAAAATATCTTCGCCAAATGTTGCTACACTCGTGTCGGATCACTTAAAAATGCAAAGCTTTTGAAGAATACGACATACACCTAATAAAAATTTTGAAGAGTCCGAGCAACACAAATATCACCTACCACCCAATACCCATCATAACAAGTATCGTGGGGTAAAACCACTTGGAGGAGCAGAAAGTTTTGCTTTTTATGTGTAGTCACTGTCTTGTGGAAATAAAAAGATGGAAGTGGTTCACACCTTTATTATATTTGTTTTGGTTCACAAATATGGATATGGGATTCAATTTCATGGCCATAATTTATACTCCTGCTTATCTTCTACAGTCAATATTTCGTCGTATATGTTCTAACTTCACATATACTACTTCAAATGAGAAAATAAAAAAGAAAAGAAAAGTAGATTGGGCCACTATGTGGTTCAATAAGCTAAGTATAAACATTGAAGTTAAAGGAAGTTCAGGAAAAAATTAACATTGGCTACTTGAAAAATGTTACTTACTTAAAGTTATAGAAAAGTTGGATAAAAATGAACTCTTTAACTAAATTTTATATAATATGATAAAAAGTTGCACTTTTGTGAGTAAAATATAGAGAAAATGGTATAATATATGGTATTGAATTGATAAAGATAGCCACAAGTGAAAATTACACTCTATGGACCACTCCCTTAATCTGGTATCGTATGACAAACATGTTTAAGGTTGTTATTAAATTTTGGATACGTCACACTACTAATCAGGACTAATTAATCTTGAAAAAAATAAGTAATTAGATAAACATCCCTATCATCTATTAAATTTCATTACATTTTAAAATAATTACATAATCACTCGGCGTTTAATAACTTCTTATCAAACTTCTTTTTATTTCTCTAGTTCACATCTCTCCTACCTATTTTTCTCTCTCTCTCCTTTTCCTGCTCATGGTAACAGTGGCGGAGTCAGAAATTTTATCAAGGATGTTCAAGATTATATATTTTTTGATAAATGAGCTGAATGTTATTTGTTTAACCTACCGATTGTTACTATCAAATACAAACAATCGAGTTTTTACTCCTGATGCATTAATTTAATATAATAAAGAATATATGAATTATTGTGTATAAAGCAAAATAATAATTGAACATTGTGTCTAGCTTTATACGAAACACAAATCACACCCATCAAATAAATAAAAAATCAATTAAAAGGAAGAAGATAAAATGCATGTATTGATTTTAGCTTTGAGTTTAAAGTTATAAAAATATATAAGAACAAACTTTTAATGTAAAATGTTTGCCAATTTATATTTTCACCCTTCAAAAGTGCATTATATGTTAGATAAAAATAAGAAATACATAATATTTGTATAATAACAAATTTCAAAATTAAAATAATTTGTTCATATATGTTACTCTATATTATTATAATTGTAATATTAAAAATTAAGAAAACATTTTAAGAATTTCAAGTAAATTAAAATTAATAAATGTATTTGTTTGATGCAAGAATATATTATCAAAATTGTAATATTAAAAGTTAAAAAAATTTGAGAAACATTTAAGAATTTTAGGTAAATTAAAATTAATATGTGTGTACCAGTGTAAGTGTGACTTCTCTCAAAATAAAACCAAAAAATATAATGTAGCAACAGTGGATCGAACGCAGAACCACACGGATGAATTGAAGACCCTTAACCAATGCGCCAGAGGAAGAGCTTGTGCCAAGATTGTTCAACGTTAAATATACATGGTTTAAACTCCGAATTTGACCTATTTACATCGTGATGACACTTAACAGTCATTGATAAATGTATTAGTGCATATTTGATATCAAATACATGTATCTTTGATACCAAATGCATGTATTTATATACGGATACACTATTTAAATTTAATTTGTTCTAGATACATTGTATCTAATAAGAAATACACTAAATATTTGATATTGGATACATTAGATGAAATTGATTTTGAATACGCTAGTGAAATTGATATTGGATACATGCTTTCATATTCGACTAAATGCACTCGTGAAATTGATACCGGATACACATGCATATACATGAAATTTTCTTTTTAAAAAAATATTGTTGCACAATTATTGCACTATATTAAATATTATCTTTATATTTAAAGTCATTTTTAATGAAAAATATATTAAATATATCTGATCACAAATAATAATATAACCAGAGATTATAATTAGCTAAATAATAACTAAAACACCCAATTTCAATCAAATATTAATTACTTTAAAAATATCCTCTTAATTAAAACTAGTAAAATTATCCGCGCCTCGCGCGGGAATTTAATATCACGGAGTTTATAAAATAATACTTAAAACTTATAAGTCATTAAAATTAAAAAACTATATTATCTTACACAAAAGATTACATAGTAACAAACATTAATAATGTAAAGGAAAATGAAAATTATAACATCTTATCATTTATCCTTAATAACATAAGCATAAATTAATTACTGTAAAAATACATACCAATATCTATAACATAAACAATAGTGTCAGTGAGCTACTCAACAGAAGCAAAGTACACAAATATTTAATTGTGCCGAAAAAAAAGAAGAAGTTCAGAATTTTTGTTGTAGTAAAATGAGGAGGAAATCCCTCTATTTATAGACAACAAAAGGTAGTGTGAACAAATGTTTTTTTGTGCTTTATCGAAAAGGTCACAACTATTTGGAAAAGTTGCAATCCTTCAGAAAGGTCACAACCTTTCATAAAAGTCACAACTTTCATAAAAGTCGCAACTATTCATTAAAGTCGTAACTTTTCATAAAAGTCGCAACTATTCATTAAAGTCACAATTTTTAATGAAAGAAAAAAAGTAGTTTTGAAAATAAATAAATTAAATGAGAATTCTGATTTGTGGTGATGCCATGTAGACGTGCCTATAGTTCTCTTTATATATGATATATATGATATATGATTATGACTTCGTAAGTTTAAAAATGATAATAAATCAGATAAGAGAAAATATAGGGCCAAAGTGATGCAAGATTTATTTAGGACTATTAAGAGAGAGAATTATACACTACTGATATAAAGTTTCTAGGGAGTTATTAATTATTTGTGTCAGAGAATTCTCCTAGGTATTCTACTCCTTTTTTTAATTTAAAAAAAAATCAGAATAGAGAAAGTGCAGAAAAAAAGAAGCTAACTGTCAACTGTCATTACAGTCCACAACCTCCACCACCTCCAATGGCGGCCATCGCCACCGCCGC
>NW_006238994.1:1051924-1064452 GCF_000226075.1 Solanum tuberosum
CACCCCCCCCCCCCCCCAATGGCGGCCATCGCCACCGCCACGGCCACCTCCTACCTCTCTACCACCTCTCTCAGCCGCCACCAATCTTCAACTTTTCGTTTCTCATCCCTCACTTACCCAATCAATTTTTCAACTTTTTCACTTAATGCCCAATTTAATCCTCCTCGTACTTCCTTCCCCATATTCTCCACTCTCAGTAATCACCACGGCGGCGGAAACATCGACGGCGGCGGAGGTGGCGGCGGAGGAAGTGGAGGAGATGGAAGAGGAAAGGATGACGGGAATGCAGGGGAAAGGAACAAGAAAGAAGCAATAATGGCTTTGGCTGAAGCCGAAAGGACATTAGACAGCTTGCCTAAGGACTTGGCTTCCGCAATTGAAGCCGGGAAAATACCTCCGGCCGTCATTCACCGGTTTTTGGAGCTCGAAAAGTCACCGGTGCTCCGGTGGCTGCTCAGCTTTGGTGGATTTAGAGAACGGTTGCTGGCTGATGATCTTTTCTTAACTAAAGTTGCTATAGAGTGTGGCATTGGAATTTTTACTAAGGTTAATTTCTTTGTATTAACATTCTAGCTAGATTCTAGAAGTTAACTTATATGGGATACTGCGTTTGGCTGACGGTATAAATTTATTCAACTTATCCCGCGTACCAAACGACATACATTGGAAGATTTACTCTTCAGCCTTGAAATGAATGGAATAATTATGTTGTAACATTTCCATTCTCCAATGCTAATTAATTGACCTTTTTGAATTGGAGTTACTCGAAATGGAAAAGAAGTTCGAATTAGTAGATCATGTACTATGTCCTAAGGAGAGACTAATATTAGATATTATCAGAAAAATAGGAGATTAAGGGTGAATTTATCGAAAAAGGCAAAAAAGTAAGAGATCTAGTAGTGTAAATGGTTTACGTGAAAAGACATAAAAGTAAATATTAAATGGCCACCATATTCTCATGCAATTTGAGTTATATATTTTATTTCAATTTAGCAGTGGTATATATTTTGTTCTTGTGTGTGTTTCTCCATTTCCATGAATGCTACTGACTTGAAGTGTAATGACTAGTCAGGTTGGGACATTTAACATTTGTAGCAAAACGACCTTTGGTTCGTTACATATAACAGTCATGTGGATAGCTGAATTACGTGTTTATGTTTCAGAGTGCTGCAGAGCTGGAGAAGCGTAGGGAGAATTTCACAAAGGAGCTGGACTTTGTCTGTGCTGATGTGGTACAATTTCTTCCATAAATGGGGCTGAAATATATTTAATACAGTATTGAAGTTGCACCAGTTAAAGCTCTAATCAACATGGTAAAATAATTAAGGGGTGAAGAAAATAAAGCATTTTTATCTAGCTAGAGCTGCAGAACAAGTTTGTTTCACATTTACATATCAATGATGACTATTTTAACACGTCTTAAGCATATTATAAGGTAGTTTGTTGAAGAACAATCAGCTTGTGCTTGACTTCTAACTGAAAGCATTCTGATATGAAATTTAGTACAGTTGGTTGTGGGAACAATTTTGTCCTCAATTTTCTTGGCAATCATGGAAAGCCGTAATTTCTTTTGCTGACACTGCTCTTTGGTGCTGGAGAAGTAAATATTTCCTTATAAATGCTAAACTTGACTCAACGTGACGTGTATTTTACTCAGGTGATGGCCATTGTTGCTGATTTCATGCTGGTTTGGCTCCCAGCTCCTACTGTCGGTCTCCGTCCTTCTCTTGCAATTGGCTCTGGGCCTCTTACTAAACTTTTCTACAACTGCCCGGACAATGCATTTCAGGTTTATGATTAATGAAATTAAAACATCTTTATTTCATAATCTTTGCTCTTCCTTTGGCGGGGTAAGGGATGGCCTTTACTTACCCGATACAAGTAACTGACTGAACTTTGCATTTATCCTGTTCTCAGGTGGTGTTGTCTGGCACTTCCTATTCATTTTTACAGAGACTAGGCGCCATAGTGGTAATATATTTGACAAATTTATAATATGTTTATCATATTTTACTGCAAGTTATATGTATTTACGAAGCTTAATGTACTCATAACTTGTCCTGCAGAGAAATGGGGCCAAACTATTTGCAGTTGGTTCAGGTGCATCTCTGGTAAGTCTGTGAAGAGCTTTTCTTCTTTGTGGACAAGAAAATATTGTGGAACTCACAAGATGTACTCTAATTTTCACTCATTATGCTGTTATCATATTCTTTTTTTTTGGTTTGGTCAACTGTTAGGAATATTTATACCAAGAACTATTTGAGATCTGCTTCCTCTATACCCACTAGTTGAGAAAATGCCAACATTTAAGTGGACCGAAACAACAACAACAACATACCCAATGATATCCCACTAAGGGGAGTATGGGGAGGGTAGAGTGTACGCAGACCTTACCACTAACTCGTGGAGGTAGAGGGACTGTTTCTGAAACTGGCTCTTTATTCATAAAGGCTGTCTTTCACCTATAGTTAGGACCATAATTGAGATTTTTTTAAATCTTTTGTTCAAGTGTTTGATGTCATTTGACTAATTACACTGAGCCTATCTAGCATCTTAATCTTTGTTGAAGTGTTTATTTGATTTTAAGAGGCTTATTCCAGTTTCCTGTTTCATAATTAGGAAAATGGCTACCACCAAGTGCTAATTCATGATATGGGAGAAGTGTAATTTCAAGTAACACTGTTACAGACTTACAGCAGATATTCTATATCTGTCTCTTTCAAGTAGTACATTAAACGATATCATGTGGAATGTCATTGTTTATCTATTCCTTTTTGATACTGTTTTTGAACATAAATGACAAGTCAATATTGTTTTTAGATATTTTATTTCCTCCGAAACTTGTATGTTTATAAATGCCTCTCTCTTTCTCTCCATCTATTTATCTGTATATATGTCTACATATGTGCTCACCAGAGTTTGTCCGCATAATCTTCTCTTTGGGATTATGTGCATGCATTCTTGCATTCTTCTGTTTGTGATCTACTGTACTTCTTCCTTCGTAAATAACTGAGTATTTAGCGCAGTGGTCATTTCTCAACTATTCTGTAGCTTGCTTAGTGTCAGCTAGAGTGCTGTACCTTTGATGTATTTTGTTAATTCATTTTTCCTCATTTCCAGGTTGGTACAGGTGTAACAAACACTTTAATCAACGCACGGAAGGCTATTGATAAAACTTTTGCTGGTGAAGCTGAGAATCTACCAGTTCTGTCTAGCAGTGCTGCCTATGGTGTTTACATGGCATTTTCAAGCAACCTTAGGTATTTCACATTTTCAAGAACTACTGTCATCCAAAATAATGATCAGCTTCTTCCATCTCTTAGTATGGAGAAGTACTAGGAGAAATTTCACTGTTTTTACCCCATCAATACAGCTCAAGATTATTCATCTATAGTACGAAACAACAATTTCTTCTGTTGCTGCCAGTTCTCTTGCCATAAAACAGTTACTTTTTCTAATTGAACATCTTTATCATCTTCTTTCATACATCTACTCTTCCGTTCCACTATCTTCTTATGAGATATCCCTGGTCATTTTACAGATGACCATTTTTTGGATAGAGCTCCTAGATTCACCAGTTCACTATATAAGGCTCATAAGCTAGCTATGCTGTGTTTGCTATAAAGTTAATGTGGCTAAACCTAGTTTAAAAAACTTCTTGAGAAGAACTTGAGTCTGTTTACAATGTCAAGCCTATACAAAGTGTTTTTAGATTTTACAATTATGAGGTTTTGTCATCTTACTGTGTCATAATAGCATTACAGCATATAAAAGGCTGGAATCTCTTTTATTATGGAGGACAGATTGTGAATGATCTATGCAAATTTGCTCCATAACTTGTTGAAATTCATCCATGATATTTTAGTTTGATAATAATGTATGACCTATATGTACCTAGACTTTCCCCTTCCGAATTGTGATGTATTGATAAGTAGTTAGGTCGTAGAAAACCACAGAAGGAAATGAATGCAATGTAGAGTAATCTCTTGAAGCCAAGGAAGAAGCTAGTAACTGCAAAAACATAACCCCCCACCCCCTCGTGAGCTCTATATGTCAAAAAAAATAATGATTGGAAGGCCCATGCCATTTCATTTATATATTTTATTCCTTTATCAGGTATCAAATCCTTGCTGGAGTTATTGAACAACGAATATTGGAGCCCTTGCTACACAAGAACAAGATCATGCTTGGTGCACTGTGCTTCGTTTTTCGAACTGGCAATACCTTTTTGGGATCATTGATGTACAAGTTCTTTCCGCTCTAAGGTTTTTCTCCGGAAGTTTATTCTATCTTCTAATTTTCTAAATTTTTATCCCTCTCTTACCAGGTGGGTGGATTTTGCACGTTGGATTGGAATCCAAAGATCACGAGAATAAGAAGAAACATAGATAATGGTTCCCAGTTTTATGGTACCAAGTATCATTTGTACAATTATTTTTTAAATTCAATTATAACAGTGGTGAGATTTTTTGGCACACTCTTTATCGGTGCTTTATTTTGTTTAATTCAAAAGAAGTATGGCTTCAAAATCTCTTGATTGTGCAAAATTTATACTTGTTGATAACTTGTTCTTTGTATGTACCTATATCCGATAGGAGCCACAATATGATTTATGCTGAAGGTTGATATTGATGAAAATTTCCAAATGCACATAATACAGGAAGCAAATATAAATAGCAAAGCCCTTTGATATTGTTTAAGCATTTTAACTTTGTATATACATGTATCGTACCAAAAGGATTTCAAAGGTAGTCGGGAAAGGGTAGCAAGCTGATCCAGCTATAGTTTTGATTAATTTATATTGGTTTAGTTGAGTTATGATGAGAATTAGAAAATTATATGTTGTTCTGAGTTAAATGGTAGACAACCTTTCCTTTGATAAGTTATGTTGTTCAAAACTACGATGATTCCCCGGTAGCTATTTAAAGCATCAGTCAGTTCTATTATATAAGCTGAAATGGAACCAGGACATATTTAGAGCTTGAGCTAATCTTTGGACAAAACAACACTGATCCCATGAAAGACATTTTCAAAAGAACAGTGGAGCTTTGGAGCAGGATTTCCAATTAGTGAAGTTGCGCTAAAATCTCGATGGGATAAATGGTGGAGGAATACTGATGATGGTGACTACCAAATATTTTAGACAAAGGGATCATCAAACTGGTAAGCAGTAATCACATGCTTTTAAGTGCTTCTATAATTTTTTCTTGTTCAAAGAAGGAAGCTTTCAGATATTTATGTTCTTTATGCTTATTTATTGTTGATAGGGAAAATTTGTCATCTAATCTTTTTCTATTAGGCAGATTATCGATCACATGCTTTTAACTGCTGCTATGATGTTTTCTTGTTCGAAAAAAAAGTAGCTGCAAGATATTTCATGTTCTTTATGTTTATCTGTTGTTGATAGGGAAAATGAATTGTCTAATCTTTTTCTATTAGGCAGACTATTGATCACAAAAGCTAAAATTTAGTCTATTTATCTAAATTGCTCTTTCCTTTTCTCCCATAGAAATAGTTGATATATGGTGATTCCTGCTGAAAGGATAGCTATCCAAAAGCTGAATGACCTCAGGTAACTTTCAATTTACTCGTCTAAAGATTTCTTTGCACATAGATCAAAAGGTTTGCTTATGCGCTAATGCCTATACTACCAAGGAATTTCTTGGTGAAAGACTTCCATATGCATAACTTATATTCTTTGGTTAGACTGAGGAAAAATTCTGATCAATATGTGCTAACGCTCATATTAGTCCATCTGCCTAAGCCTTTGTGCGGACAGATACCCAGTAACTATGCTATAGTGGGAGGTAGCCAGTGGAAGGACACCACCGTCATCATAAAAAGAAATGACACCCACATTACTCAGAACCAAATTCCTGGTGAAAGACTTTCCCAGGCTGCACATATCCTATTTTTAGGAGGATTTGAGAACCAACATTTGATACCTTGTTTCGGGTTCGACACAATCCGTTCTTTCATAGCCACTGTCTAGGGTTTTCTTACAACTAGTCAATTTAGAAGTTTCAGCTGTACTACTTATGAATAATTTAATACAGTCAACACTAAACGGTTCTCCCTAGTCCCTAGATGTCAACTAGTGGATGTACTAGTGTGGACATCTCTATTCGAGTCCGGACTTCATTTCAATATGGAAACCTGATGTACAGTACTACAATTGAAGTGTATCTGGCAGTTCTATTTTTTTTCCTTCAGCTGTTCTAAAACATTCCATGCCTATAAGAAGCTTGATTATCATAAGGAATTCATCAGCATTCAGCAATCAAGTATTGAATTCCAGCAAACCAGTTTGTAAAGGAATTGCCCTATCTGTATTCTTGAAACTGCTCTAATTTAAAAAGACCTCTTTGGTGGTGGCACTTTTCTTTGGCTTAAAAACAAACAACTAGTAATGAGTACTTACCACCCCATAATACATTATAGGCACAAGTCATGCTCTTATGTTTTGGCAAAATATTATATTTCAACAATAACTTCAAAGTACGCATGCTTTACCGGCAGGTATCCAGCTATTTCAGATGGAATCCTTTTCACAGTTACAAACTTAGAAAATGCAAGAGAGCTTCACTACCAAGTCTCTAACTCTGGAGCTATTACAATAGGACTTGCCCTATCTGTATTCTTGAAACTGCTCTAATTTAAAAAGACCTCTTTGGTGGTGGCACTTTTCTTTGGCTTAAAAACAAACAACTAGTAATGAGTACTTACCACCCCACAATACATTATAGGCACAAGTCATGCTCTTATGTTTTGGCAAAATATTATATTTCAACAATAACTTCAAAGTACGCATGCTTTACCGGCAGGTATCCAGCTATTTCAGATGGAATCCTTTTCACAGTTACAAACTTAGAAATTGCAAAAGACCTTCACTACCAGGTCTCTATCTCTGGAGATATTACAATAGGACTCCGTACTGTATGATTTCTATTCTCTTCCACCCATGTGATTGAACCAGATTGGACTTCTTGTTGTGCATCGTCTTTGTAGCGAATGGTCAAACTGTAGCTCAGCTTCTGATTTTTCTTCCTAAAAACCAATGTTTGCGGTGACACAGAAACCTTTGAATTCCTTGGTGCTTTCACTTTCACCCTATACTTAGCTGCAGCACTCCCAACATTTGTCACAGTCCTCCTGAATTTCTGCTCCAAAAAAGTGAAGTTTCCTTCTGGGCTAAAAAATGCAATAAATGATGGGTAATTGATATCCGAGGATGGATTTGAGCAGTTGTGATTAGCTGATGATCTTGCAATTGTTTTGAACTGCTCTTCTGTGAAATTCAAAGAACAAAGAAGATTAACATAATCTTGTGGAGTGGTATCATATATAAGGCCTGGATCAAGAGCCCGGTTAGGATCAACATGTCCAGCTCCCATATCTAGTGATGTAGCAGGTTTGTTATCCTCAGATTTTCTTATTGGTTTTTGAGTATTATCCAAAGGGTTAGCGGTGGTCATCATGGCGGAACGAATAGCTGAAGGACTCCATTCAGGATGTGCACCTTTAACCAATGCAGCTATTCCAGCAATGTGAGGAGCAGCCATGGAAGTGCCTGATTCAAGAAGGTAATCAGTTGCCAATTCTATATTGGTACCAATTGTCGCTGCCATAGTATTAGATGGCCAGGCGGCTAGAATTAACACTCCTGGTGCTAATATGTCTGGCTTTGATACTCTCAGATAGCTTCAAGAAGGGCCTCTAGCTGAGGATGCAGAAACAACTGGAGCAGGCTTTGAGTCCAAATGCGTCTCCAGGAAACTAATGCTGGCCTTGGGTTCAGTATTAGTTGAAACATAACTGAGAACCTGTTTCCCTTCCTTGGGGGTTATAACAACTCCAGGATTTGGAAATTCAGTGGACCTTAATACTGCTGGATCATTGGAAATAAAGATGGCTGCTCCTAGTCTAGCCTCTGCAACAGATCTCATTTGGCTAGCGACTTCTTCTGCATCAGCGCTCTTCCGACAAATGATGATGCTACGTCCAGCATCCGGTACTTGAGCTAATAATTCAGCTGAATCACAAGCAGACACTGTCTTGTTGTAAATTACAGGCCAATCATCAATAATAGCTCTCGCTGGAAACAAGCTCCATCCCCTTATCTTTAGACCATTTCCCAGGGTCAGAGTCCCTGAAAACCAACGGTCAGTATGACCTGACGCCACTGTGAAGATCCATGGTACTCCGTTGTTTAAACTTCCCATACCAGGACCAAGGTTTCCTGCTGATGCAGAAACCAACACGCCCTTGGCCATGGCACCAAAAGCAGCTATTGCAATAGTATCTTCATATAAAGGAATAAAGCGCCAGCCATAAGAAATGCATATCATGTCAACACCATCTGCAACCGCTTGGTCCATAGCTGCAATCAAATCAGAAGCGACATTCCCTTCATCAAAGCTGAATTTATACACAGCAAGCCTAGCTCGCGGTGCAACCCCTTTTGCTGTTCCCGGAGCATATCCGAAATATGATGCTCCTTTTACAAAATTACCAGCAGCAATGGAGGCAACATGGGTGCCATGACCTCCAGTGTCCCTTGCAGAATTCATGGAAATGTTCACATCAGGATTACTAGCCAATAGCCCTTTATTGAAGTAATTGGCCCCAATGAGTTTCTTGTTACACAATGAAGTATTAAACTCCATGCCTGGCCTACAAATTCCCTTCCATTTTTTGGGTATCTCAGGCATCCCATCATCTCTGAAACTGGCAGATTCCGGCCAGACACCAGAGTCAAGAACACCAATGACCACATCTTGGCCAAAACCAGAAGCTGGCCACAGACCAGAGGAAGGATTGAGCTTAAGATACTCGGAGGTGTGTGTCGTGTGAGCTTCAACAGACCTATCTTTATAAGCTGAAATGAAGCCGGTAGACTTCTTGAGAGCTTCTAGCTCATCTTTAGATAAAACAGCACTGAAGCCATGAAATACATTGTCATAAGAATATAGAAGCTTTGGAACAGGATGGTGGCTATTAAGTAAAGCAGGATTCACAATCTTGATTGATTCAATTGTAGAAGAATGCCAGTGATGGTGACTAGCAAACATGTTAGGCATTAAAGACTTGTCCAAATGGACAATATAAGTAGATCTCTCTGCTATGACTACTAAACAAAAGAAATGAGCAAAAAGAAACCATGATAACAAGAGAAGAGGTGGGAAGCTAGGCATTGCCATTGTTATTTATGTAATTTGTCTCTACCAAGTATAGATGAGCCTCCTATTTATAATACAAAGACACCATTGGCCTATGGGCATTTTCTTCAAGTAGATAATATAATTTGAGCACATGGTGCATTGGTCCTTTTCAATATAATATTCTGTCAAAGGATAAAAGTACCTTTGAAATTTGAGCTATTAGCCAATGGCAAGTCTTTTTTTAGTATCAATTGGTGCAAATTGCAAATATATAACAAGCACATTGCCAACAACTTTGTACCTTTTGTTTTATTAAGCAGACATATTGCATACTTTTATCCATCCTTCTTTTTAAAAATGTTATATTATTGTTCTCTCTTTTTTCCAGGCTTTACTTTATTCTTATTTTTCCCTTTCTTTGAATATGCATGGTTGTAAAGGTTTTTGGTGCTACTATGAGGATGATTTAACAAAGACTTTTGGTAAGGCCTCCTCATTATAAAAGTAATACTCCCTCCGTTTTACTTAATTTGATTTGTATATATGTTTCATTTTACTTGTTCATTTTAGCAAATTAATAGTTATCAAATTTAGAGTTTCAAAACATGATTAATAAGGTTAATTTAGTAAAAAGTTTTCTTAACGAATGTGTCAGATCAGGATCGAGTAATATAAAAGGGAGAGAGTAATAACAAGACCTTAGTGAATTTTGTAAGAAAAATAAGACCTTCGTGAAGACTCATGTGGTGGCTTATCTTGTAGTATATATTTGTCTATGAAGTATATAACTAAAGGAAAGTATTATTATTTTTTTACTCCTCAAAAATAGAACTAGACTATAGCAAGACCCTCAAATTGTTAATTTTATATTTAGAGACAAAGACCCTAGATTCGCGTCTGTTAAATCATTTCCCTTTTAACAATTATGGAAAAGCAACCACATTCTCAATAATACTTTTAATTGCATTATGCAAACACATTATCAGTGGCAAATGGGCGGGTTGGGTCAAATTTGGACGGGTTGAAATTGGGTCAACATAAAATGGGTAATAATTCAACCCGCTCATATTTGGTATGGATAAAAATGGACTGGCTAACAAATGGATTGGGTAAAATACTAGTTTACCCATATAAAATGTTGAAAATGCTTCATTTAGTTTTGTTGTGTCATATAAGGCAAAAAAAAAATCCTAACTTTTCAATATAAAATAAATTTATGTAATAACAAGGGGAAAATATTTTTAATTTAAGTTCAAATTAAATGAATAGTTGCATTTTAGGACTAAAACATGCTTAATGCAATTTAAGGCTTAAGCAATGTCAATACTAATACATGATTTGTTTATTTTACACTATTATTTATCATTCAATATAAAATTAAACAAATACAAAAATATAATTATAATTAACAAAAGAAATGTACATTTAAAATATATATTTTTGGAGGGCCAAAGACTTCACCTTTTCAATTAGAGAGAAAAATAATTAGCTCTATAGAAGAACATAAAAAGGAAGAGAAGTACAATTTTTTAGTGATTATCATGAATTTTGAGTGAATAAAAGTTAGGAGTTTAACCCAATTTGGCTAATCCATATTTTACCCATAGTTTACCCATATTTTTATGGATTGAATATGGATATCAACCCATATTTTACGCATGTAAAAAATCACTCACTCAACCCATTAAAATATGGACGAATTGGGCGAGTTACCAAAATATGAGCTCATTTTGCCGGCACTAAAACACATGAATATTGTCAGTCATTTTTCTTTAAATTACATATAAAATATTCCTCAAATCATAGTGTTCTGCCTTTAAATTCTTTTGATGAAGATAATTTAATCACAAGTGCATCGGATCCTTTTTTATTTTGGTACTTATATTTTTTGTTTTTATATTTTCAAGTGAATAATAACCTTACAATTATCGGAGTAAGGTAAGGTAAGGGCCAATAAAAAGAGGGGTTGTGAAGGAGAAGTAGGAAAAAAGTCGAGTGTGCATGCTTATATTTCTCCAATAGATAACTATTTTTTATTGTACGAAAGAAAATATATGATGAAATTTGAACCGTAACACCTATAATGTGGAAAGGGAGAGTACTCATCAATTGAGGTTGACCTTTAAATCTCTTCTTTAAAAGTTGGAAAGGGAAAGAGGATGATAGGCCTCCAATTACAAACTGGAAGGGAGAGAGCTCACCAACTGTGTGGCTCCAAATTGGGTTGATTATGTGATTGGGATATATTGTCTCATATGGACCAGAAAATAGTCTTGACTTTTTCTTTCAAGTTTTGTTGTGGATTGATGATCTTTAATTTTTATCCTTAAATTAGTGATCTTTTTAACTTTTGTCCATATCGCTTATTTAATGAAATATATGGATCAAAGTATCTTTAATTATGACCTAATTTTGGAGATTTTTTGTCTTATTCGACATAAGTTGTATGTTATCTAATTCGTAAGGCATAAGTTTAGAGAACTTTTGTCTTGAGGCATAACTTTGTGGGTTTTAAGGCTGAACTTATTCCTCTATTAACATAAATTCCGTAGAAACTAAGTTATGTCTTGTAAGTCATAACTCATAAGTTATGAACTTCTTAAGATATAACATTCTAAAACTAAACTCATGTCTTTATGTGTAAATTTTATAAGAACTAAGTATGTTTTATAAGGCCTTACTTATGAATTATGAATTGAACTTATGCTTCGTTCTTTAGGAATTAGAGACATAAATTGTTTTACGATACAAATATTTTATTTATTTATTTCGATGTTAAGAGTATTTTCGACCACTTTTTTGTTATTGTAAGTGAGGAAGGACAAAAATTATCCAAAAAAATTAAAGACCACCCCATAGGGACATGCGTATGACCCTTTTCTATAGTAGTAGTAAAGTTAGAGCTGTCAATATGGGCTAGCCCACCCCATCCGGGCTAACCCATACAGGCTTTGACATTTTACGGGCCAGGCCAGGCTAGCCCATTTTTGGTGTGGGCCAGAAAACGGTCGGCCCAACCCACAAGTACGTGGGCTACAGGCTTGCCGGGCCAGCCCACTTTTTAAAAAGTTATATATTTTTTTATAATTATTAAATTAAATTATAAATTATAATTTAAAAATATTATCATAAATATCGACAAAACAATATTACATGGTGTTAATGTTACTACTTGTTAATCAAATCCACAAATAAAATTATCTTTATAATATTTATTAAGTTTTTTTTCAAGTAAAAGTATAAATATCTAAATAGAAATATTAACCTAACTGTTTTGCAATGATCACAATAAAACACAAAAAATATGACAATATTCCAACCACAAAAATGTAAAAAATAAACTCCTTAAAAAATCATGAAACTTATG
>NW_006238994.1:1065415-1092900 GCF_000226075.1 Solanum tuberosum
AAAACTTTAAATAGATTTTGAGTTTGGATCTCTTTTAATTTTAAATTTTAATATTATATTATATTTTTTAATTAATTTGTATTAGCCCACGGGCCGGCCCTACCTATATTTCTCAAGCCCCACAAATCAGCAGGCTTATTCAGGCCGGGCTAAAAAGCCCTTTTTTTAAATGGGCTCCAAAATTTTTAGCCCAGCCCTATTAAATCCCGGGTTAGGCTAGGCCAGCCCAACAGGCCTAGCCCAGATTGACGGCTCTAAGTAAAGTAAAGAAAAATACTAAAACTGACAGGTTTATTCAGCCCCATCAGTTGTTGGCACAATCTCAAGATATGAACACAAATTAGAGAATCTTGCAGCATAGAAAACTTCTGAAATTTGAATTAGCTCCCCTTTTTAGCAAATCGAAGCATAATGTACATTAGCACCTAGCAAGAATTAAACTGAACATAAACATTGACAATATCAAACAAAATTATTCTTTTAGCAACTGTGCCTATGAATGCTTCCACAGTGATATTGACAATATGAAGTTTGGATCTCCTTTCAAACTCCACCTACTTTGTATCCTAACCCTCACAAAATGGAAGCTCAGATAAGGCGCCGAAGAAACTTAGGTAGATGATAGAAGATACAATATACATGTCTTGCTCAATTAAGCATTCGGAAGCTTGTACTCCAGCATCTCCCTTACGTTTAACCGAATGGATGGCCCCATCGACGAGCATACATGTGCACTCTTCCAATACACTCCTTTGGCACCTGATGGCTTGTTTGCTTCCACTGATTTCTGTCATTCAAAGAAATGCAGTTGAATTAATTTTGAACGGCTTCTACCAGCCTCTCTACCTCCATGAGGTAATTGTAAGGACTGTATACATTCTACCCTCCCCAGACCTCACATGTGGAATTTTACGGGGTATGTTGTTGGTATATTCAAACTATTCTGGAACAAAAGTATAAGAAATAGAAGCTAACGTTAAAACTTACCACTGCTGCAATGAAGTTTATGATAAGATCTTCTTCCGAGAAATTTGCTTTTCCAAATGGCAAGTGAACAATTCCAGTTTTATCTGCTCGGTATTCTACTTTACCCTTTTTGAATTCCTCAATAGCCTGGAAGAAGTACAAAAAGTTTACATACTTCAATACATTTTCGAGGAGCAGGAAATAGTCCAGTAAGTAAATCATCACTGCCTACTTGTTAATTACATTGTTTCACATTTGCTAAACTCTGAATAACTTCCAAACTAGGATATATATGGGGTGGTTTCCCACTCAATATAAAGATCTAGGGATTCCACCATTACACATAAGAGCATAAGAAAGAGAGTATTTTGATTTAACTTTTTCACAAGAAGAAAATATTTGACACTTTACCTGAGGTATATTTGTAGTGACAGTACCAGCTTTTGGGTTTGGCATGAGTCCTCTAGGACCAAGGACCCTACCTAAGCTAGCAACCTGCCGCAAATAGTAGAGAATGTATCAATATGAATTCACAAAAGAATGACACAAAATGAGCCACAGATACTTGTTCAGGTGTTAATAAAATTAATTTCTAGACAAAAGTCACTTAAAGAGGTGCAATTTTTTAAATCAGCTGTCAGTGAGCCTTAAAATGGTAAGAGGAGGAGGGGAGCCTCTGCAATTAATCACTCAGCTTAAGCTAGGCTTAATATTGCCATTAGTCCTGCAGCATTAGATTTATGATAAAGCAAGATGGACCATAATTCACAAATATACAATGCAGAAGATGTTCCAAGATATGGCACATGAAGAACGGAAAACTCATGCACAGTGTGACAACAGAATTTTATGATTTAACTTTTTCAGAAAGAAGGCTTGATTAGAAAATATGCAGATGCTGATCCACTACAACAAAAACAACTTTTAGCGGCAATAAATATTGGCATTAATAAAGAGTGTTAAAGTCTTTCTTGTCATTAATTAAGTGTCATTAGAACCAATGTCGCTAAAGGCTTTAGGGACAAATACAAAGAGTACTAATTGCCGCAAAAAATACATATTTAGCAGCAATTAATGATCATTTTTGATGTAGTGTGACTAGCCAGATTTTGAGGTCGAGGAATTTTAAGAGCACCAACCTAGCAAAATGTATGAACATGTGTACAGTGAATGACAGAGAATGACTCCGAAGTGAGTGATAGAATTTTAAAAAAAAATATGTTCCATTCAACCAAATCATTATTTTATCTGTGAAGTATTTTCAGAAGAAAAGGAGACGACAGCTAGAGCTTTTCACCAGGCCATGTGAGTTGGTTCAGAACAAGCTACGCATTGTTAAGTTACATACTCAGGTTGACAAGGCCCAAATGCATGCACAAACACATTAGGAGCGAGATATGCTGAATTATTTAAGACAGACAGTCACTCTTTGCCTATTGCAAACTTCAATATGATATTCTTAAAACCAAGAGACAGAAGTTCATAGGCTGGTTGTCGAAGAGAGTATAAAAATGAAAAAGGATATCAAATTGAACATCAAAGGCAAGTCACACATTTTTATTATCAAAGACTATAGAAACACCTTAGGCATCATATCTGGTGTTGCAATCAATTTGTCAAACTCCATAAATCCTCCCTTTATCTGTTCTATCAAATCCTCCCCACCCACTATATCAGCTCCTGCATTTTTCGCTTCATCGAACTTTTCACCTGTAGAATTTTAGCTGCAACACAATTAGCGTACCGAAATAGTGACTACAGTTTCAAAGAAAATTTTCAAGACCAAAACATTCAAAACTACCATTGTGACCACATCCCAAATACAAATAGATCCTAGCATAGTGCATACAATAGATAGGGTTACAAAAACAAGACAAACAATCACACTAAAAAGGAAGATCCATATGTCTATGATCACGTTTTTTTTTTTTTTTTTTGAAAAAAGAGCAACTCTGAAAGTTACTCCTTTTTCTTTGGGGTGTGTCAAAAAAAGTAGGATGCCAGCTGTAAGTTTACTAGACAATCTGATTAACCAAGCCTAATTTGGGATGGCAACCATATATGATATTCTAGTTTGCAGACCATTTCCACATTATTACGCCCAGTTACTTGTTTCACATGTACAATTTTGTTAAATGGCATTTTAATTTTATTAACACAAAATAAAAATTACTATTTTCTACAAGCAATGAAAGGAGTTCACTAACGACCTTAACAGACCAACTATTAATGAATCTACTTCCCTTGGTTATTTGGCATACAATCATGATCAATTCACACAAAAATATATCTTAAGGAGTACCTTGGGTAAGAACAGCCACTTTAACAGTTTGACCTGTTCCCTTGGGCAAGTTAACCTGAAAAAGAGAAGTCACCGCAATTGGAGATACTAATATACCAGTAAACACTCAATATAAACTTCGAAGTATGTAATGATGATTAATGAAATCTTTGAGAACTTACAGTTGCCCTAAGCTGCTGATCGTTGTATTTTGGGTCAATATTGAGCCGGAAATGACCTTCAGCTGTTTCAACAAACTTTGAGCTAGCTGTTTGTTTGAGCAGTTCTATAGCCGTTTTCAAGTCATACTCTTTCTTGATTTCTCTTAATTTCTGAATCTCCAAGAACCTCTTAGACCGCGTCTAATTATTATGGAAAAAGAAGAAACCAATTTATGAGAAAATAGTAAATGAGATAAAGAAACAACGAAGTTTGATGCTTGACGTAACAGCTACAGGAAAAGCATATCAGAAACGTAGTTTGAAAATCAACAGAGATGATCTTCCACAACTAGCATCTCCAAAGGGCAAAATTTATCACCTGTACAGTGACATCCATTACCGGTCAAAGGAACAAGCACATGCAGAATTATGTGAAATGTTTAACCTCTGGACAGCATATTTCCTCAGATGTCTTAATATTAGGACAAGGATCATATGAGAGAGTTCAAATGGTCTAATTCAATCCCACTGACAAGGTCTAACATTTGCTGCATCAAAATTGATTGTTCACCATTCCTGATTGATCTTTGCCATCATGATTCCGCTTTTAAAAAGACTTGTGTACCACATTTTATTAGTATTACACCAAATAACTTAAGATTCTGAATCCTCACATGTTTGGGCAGGAGGAAGGTAGTCTACATTAAACAAAAAAATAGTAAAAACTTGTCCTCCGATACAAACAGGAAAGTACAGGTTATGGAAATGCTTGCTTCATAACTTGCCAACAACTGGAAGCATATAAAAAACTAGCTTCCTTTGAAATGACAGTGTAAGGCTGGGTAATTGTGACGTGGCTCGCCAACCACAATACAGATACAATCTTCACTTAATATAATTTCTTTTCCTTGCTATGAAATTGTAGTGTACGTATTATTCAATTCCACTTCATAATCCCAGTATAATAATAACGTTTTTCTATAAGGATGGTGTCCAAAAAGCTCATGCAACATGATTAATCCACCAGCTACATGCTACTTACCACTCAGTCCACCAATGCTTAGAGATGCTACGAAATCACCTACTATTATAATGAACTACTGAATTATCTCATCATCATACCAAACAGACCTTTGGTGGTTAAATCAGTACTGACCAAATTTTACACAAGCAAACAAATTCAGACTAGTTCACCCATAAAAAATGAACCAAGAAATTCCAAAACAGGTCATATTGATAGTAACCTCACCACAAAGATCAATAAATACAGAACCTAAGCAAAACCCACATATCATACAAACCAACAAAGACCCATCTTTCATCTGACATTCACAAAATTAATAAGAAATGAAGAGTTTCTACATAATCTATCCTCTTTAGGGGCAAAAAAGTTATGTTCATACTAATATAATCACAAGAATCATCATCAACAACACCAACAAACCCAGTGTAGTCCCTCAAAGTGGGCTCTGGGGAGAACCGAAAGAGGTAGGAGGTTGTTTCCGGTAGCTCAAGAAAAAAAAACACAGTTGTTTCTACATATCATACAAACCAACAAACAACCATCTTTCATCTAACATCCATAAAATTAACAAAAAAATGGAGATTTTCCACATACTATATCCACTTAGGGGAAAGAAAACTATTTTCATACTAATATCATCTCAAAACACAAAAATTAAGCAAACCCCACATATCACACAACGAAAAAAAACCCATCTTTCATATCTAAAAATCCACCAAATCAACAATAAAAAGATGGGTTCTTCAACATACTCTATCCCTCTTCAAGGGCAATGCAGCCTTGCCTTTCTTAGGCTTAGACGGTGGAATTAAAACAGCAACAGCCCCTTCTCCACCTTCTTCACCTTCCTGTTCTACATCCTCTTCAACCTCAGCTTCAGCAGCCATAGCAGCAACAACAAGAGGTCCATTCTTCCTTTCTTTGTACTGGAGGCTTAATGTGTGCAGAGAAAAAGATTTGTGGGATGTGAAAAGAAGAGGCTTTGATTTGAAAATTAGAGAATTGGGGTTGAGTTCTTGTGAGAAAATTGAGGAAAGAGTGAGAGTAGAAGGCGTTGCTGTGGAAGCCATTGTTGAATGAGACCGAAGGGATTGTTGTGGTGAATAAACAAAATCATATATAATGCCTATCCATTTGGTGTATGTTGATAACGAGATAAGAGAGTGTGTATTAAAAGTATGTTATTAGATTTATCATTTTGATCCAACAAGTTTGACAATATGTGGTTTTACCTGCTACATTTTGATTTATTGACATATAAGCCCTCCCTTTATTGATGCAAGTTTCCTTGGGAGAGGATGAAAACACATCAATATCGTATCAATTTTATCGGATGTCTATGAAGGGACTGAAAATATATAAGTAGCATATGTTTATATATAATTAATTTTAAAAGTTAATAATTACAGTAAATATGTGTATCACTTAATAACGATTAAGTGTTAAAAAATGTATAAATATTTATCGTTTCAATTTTATCGGATGTTTATGAAGAGATTGAAAACATATAAGTAGCATGTTATTATATATAATTAATTTTAAAAGTTAATAATTAAAGTAAATATGTGTATCGAGTGTTAAAAAATGTATATACAAAATATATAATTCATATTTATATATTAACTTGATAGAAACATCTTATATGGATAACTTTTTATATACATTCGAATTCACATAAGAAATAATTGAATAAAATATGTGTCTATTTGGTTTGTGGAACAACAAATGTTCAAAAATAAGCTACAAAAATGAAATGATGTTAAAGATTATGTAATTTGATATGCTAGGTATTCAGTTTAGGGGAAATTACGCAGATAAGCAAATATATACTAGTTAATTAGTTAACATAACTATAGTTTGAATTAATTACGACATTAGCTAATATAATTATAGTTTGAATTAATTACGGCATTAGCTAACATAGATAATTTGAATTAATTACGGCTCGTAGCTTAATTTTAGATGTAATTATGTCGCCTCTCTCATCTCTTCCTCTCTCTCTCCTCTCTCCTTTTTATACATATACAAATACAAATTATACATGTACATATACAATTATATGACATATATACAAATACAATTAGCCTCTCTCCACTCTATACCCTCTCTCGCTCGCCTCTCTCCTCCCTCTTCCAACCTCACTCACCGGATATACAAATACATATGTATACCAGTTACATATATACAATTATCTAACAGATATACATATACATTTTGCCTCTCTCCTCCCTCTCTCAATCTCGCTGGCCAGATGTACAAATACATATGTATACCAATTACATATATACAATTATTTGACAGATATACATATACATTTGTCTCTCTTCACTCTATGTCCTCTATCGCTCGCCTCTCTCCTCCCTCTAACATGTAGCTACGAATCGTAATTAGCAAACTATAGTTATGAAGCATAATTAAGTTATTTTTGAGTGGCTATATGCGAGAATTCCCCAGTTTATCTATCAAGCCTTTTATTGATACAAGGTTTTAATAGATTCATTAACATACATATTTAGGTAAGTTATTTATATTTATACATATTATTTCACCAGTTTAACAAAAGATATAACCATGATTACTTATTATTTACATAACTCTCAAATTCTTCCGCTCCCCATTTTGAGAGTTGCATTGGTTTGGTAATCAATCTATTGTTGATTCAAGACTTGAATTTAAATTTTTAACTTGAACATTTGTTGTTTGTTACGAAATGAATATTCGAAATATTGTCTGTAGTACCTTTGGAAATTCATACTTAAATTTGGTTGCATTTGGAGTTGATTTGATATATGTATTTGATCGAACTTTTAAGCTAAAAATTCAAGAACAAGCACTAGTGTCTGAACAACAATATGTTATCATAGTACACAAGTCTGCATTAGTATACTTTAAGATCGTACCGAAATTTCAGTAAAATTATATTCATCAAAGGTGGAATAATCAAAACTGGGATGATCTCTTCTTTAAATTAATCACTTTCTAAAAAAAATTGCTACACATTTTTTGAACTACTCATAAATCAATTACCTTAACTTCAAGCCTCGAAGCTGATCTTCAATAGTAGAATAATAAAAAAAAATGAAGAATACTAAGTGCCCATTTGGATTGACTTATTTTAAGTGTTTTTAAGCCAAAATAGCTTTTAAACAGTTTTGAAGTGTTTGGGTACAGTTAAAAAGTGCTTATAAGCACTTATTTTAAAGCCAAAATAACAAAAATAAGCCAAAAGCCATAAGATAGAAATACCAACTTATGGCTTTTGACTTATAAGTCATAAGCCAAAAGCCAATCCAAACAGGCCCCAAGTAATCTTTCAAAGGGCATAATAGGAAGAGAATTTCACTTTCACAAATAGCCACTTTTACAGACTAATTGAAATTTAGCAGTTCTATCATATATGAAAATATTTGAACAAAAATATTAGAAAAACGGCTTCTTCATCCATTTCCGTTACTGATTATCTTGATAGGGACACTAGAAAGAAAGTATTTGTATTGATACACGAAGAGTAATATATAGAGTGAACAATTTCTGAATATATATATAAACAAAGAGAATGGAGGACAAATTATTGAAGTTCGAACAGAGGGAATACCTCTATGGCTCTATGTTACTACTATAAACAAGGGCAGTACTACGAATTATCCGTACAAAAAAATTATGCACTATTTAAGATTTTTCAAAAACAATAGCTGAGCGACCATGGCTCAGCTTTTAACAGGGTAAAATGACGATCAACTAGAAAATTGTAATTTTTTCTTATGGACAGTTCCTGGTACCACAAACATTACTGATTCTAGTCAGCGGCAATAGAGGTTAAACCCATAATAGATCTCCAGCATTCTCCACCACTCCAAACTGCAATTTAGAACCAGAAGAAAGACATTTAGTGTGTGACTAATGTTATGACTACAAGCATATGGTATTGGTTAAAGTGGTAGAAAACCTTTGGATGGCTGCTCAATCCAGGGCCCATTCATTACTGTCAGAATGCTGCATGCTTCACTGTATTCAAGATTTGGCAGCAACTTTGGGGTAAGCAAGAAGCACCTGTAAAGGATTTGGCAGAATCAGAAATAGGACTGGAGATTTATGTAGACAAGGTCTAGTTTCACGATTTCATTAATTTCTCCAAAATATGCAGGGGGATCAGCATAACAGGCATGATCACCTAAACAAAATAAACCTACATGGATTCATGCTCCCTCTAGTAGAGAGCTGAGAGTTCGAGACTTCAAATATGTCTTCCACAAAAAGAACTATTTGACATTTCTCGCCATAGAAGGTTGAAAATAAATGGATCCCTTGTACTTATATCTGCGTGCTTTCTGCAGAAGCTTGGCTGTCAGTGGCGTTTATGCACTCTGATAACACTTGTAAGGGAATCTCTCACGAGGGCCTAACCATATATATTACATTTACTAACTGCTTATTACTTTATCAGTTTCTGCCTAGCTTTGTTAGATGCACATTGGATGACCGCTGTTACAAATCAGATACTAGAATCAAACTGAAAACAATGGAATTTAATGTCTAGTCATAACACAAAATAAAGAAGAAAATCTGATAGTGGATAATTCCAAGTTAACACGGCATCTGCATGGTAGGTAGCAGGGTACAACTATCAAAATACTGATTTCTCAAAGTATAAATGGAACATGTTTGATTACTTAGAGCAGAATTTCAAAGTAGATAGCAGGAATTGGAATGCAATATGCAAAACAAAATATTAATGAAAATTTTCCTTTACAAAATTAGTACCCTTTGTCCAGATATAAGCTACAATAATATCTAAGAGACTCAATTTTGCAGATGATGTTAATACGTTGTCTTGCATGATTTCTTTGTGTGTTCTCAACGTTTAGGGATAATACCGCTTTTATTATTTAATAAATATCTCTTTCCGAACAGATTTCCCATAGCTTTTCTTAAGGCAAAAGATTGTTCTGTTCGGGACTAAAGTGAAAAAAAAGGGTTAGCGCTTGTTAACCAGGTACAACAAAATAATAGAAGAGAGTACTCATCTAATTGACCTCATTTCCAAGGTCATGGCTTTTGTCATCTGAACCAAGCAGTTCAAAAACAAACAATCTGGAGACCTTCAAAGAAACTTCTTCCCCTCTTGATCCTAACGAAGCAGATATATTGGCCATGCAAAATTATTGCAGATTAATATGTATACGAACTCCGTAATCGTCTTACATCAATGGTCATTCTTAAAACAGAATTCCATGTAGAGGCAGACATCTTCCCAGTACTCTCTAAGATGTTGGTTTTTCAACGATTTGAAAAAAGCATACACACCAAATTCTTTAATTACAAGGACATAAGCAAAGAATTTCAGCACATAAATTGCTGGTGTTTAGACATGATAATGGTAAAAAATAAAATCATGAGAATAGAAGAGAGAAAAGAGTGATCTTACTGCGGTGTATTGGGTTGGCTGGCAGCTCTCACTAGTTGCTGAAACATTTTCCTCTCATTGATAGGATCCATTCCTTGAAGCACAAATGTACACAATGATTTCTTGCATCCAGTTAATTAAGAATAACAATATACGGTAAGTGTATAACTGACCTTGATTTATTTCATCCACCACTCTAAAGGGGCAATTTGTTAGGTCTTGGAGAGAAACTAGGTAAAGAATAGTTGAAACAGATCGTTCCTGAAAGGATATTGTATTAATAAGTTAAAAATCAATTGAACTCACAGATAGAAAAAGTGGTTTAAGCAACATACTCCTCCAGATTGGTGGTGGGCACTTAGAACTTGGAGTAGTCCCGTCTCCCTGGTAATAAAGATGCAAGAACAGCAAACTGTAAACAAGCCATGGAGAATCAAAAATAAATAAACAAATAAATAACCCATATTTGTTGGTGCCATGAATCACTACCTAGGGGATAGATGCTAGGGAATCTTTTCTTTGTTTTGCTCATAAGTGAAGCCAATGATTTTTCTTCCCAAAAGATGATTTGAAATATAAGATGGGTACAATACAAAATAACTTTAGGTTCAGTACTATAATACTGAACTAATTTAAATGGCATCAAAAGAAACATCATAGTCCACTAATGAAGAACTATGCGATTTCTAGGCCAAAAGAAAAACAATATAAAGTTCTAGAGCATTTTGTAAAATAAGTACTTCCCACCGGTAGAAATATAACACTCATCTTCTCAAAGGGGGGCAAAAGAAATAATATATAAAATATCTGTCTCTCCTCCAATAAAGGACAGTCACAAGAGGCAGAAATCTCAACCTACATACCTACGTCAAAATAAGGAAGAATCAGAACCGTAATTACCTGAACTTGACTTTAATTAGTATCCCATATTTGTCAAAGTCCATGTCATGCTCATCTGAAGAGAGACTTGATTAATACAGGTTGATAAAACTTCTCAAGAAGTAAGTTCTGCAAGGTTTGAGGTAAACATACCTAATGAAACTTCTCCTGCAACAGCCATTTCTTGGAAATTATGGCTAAAAGTCTGGTTGATTTGAGAAACAAGACTTCTTAATGTTGGCAGCCACCTTTCCTGCAAAGTCCTAAAATCAGAACAGGTTTTTTTGGAGACTACCACAATGTGTCCGCAGTAAAGATGAACACCTTGTTATTTTACAACCACAACCAAGATAACGAAATAAAGGAGGAAAAAGACTTTCCTAAATCATCATATAATATCTGATACTTTGTTCCTATTTATCCCAATTACTAGAACCTACTGTCTTTTTCTTTCTCTAAGACAACGTATTTTTATCATTCTTTTTATGTTTAAATAATTTGTCATAAGATATACTGGTACTAGGTAGCATAAAAGCAAACATTAAACTGTTACCATTCTGAATCATTTTTGTTTAAACAAGTACATAAATCGTTGCAAGCTTCAAAAAAAGAATAAAAGTAATCTTTCTTAATTAAGCTTTTCAATGAAGCAATTCACACATAATAACTAGGTCAACCTTTTGAATGAAGTAACACAAGGGTGGGATATGAAGGAGAAAATCTTAACTGGCTGCTCTTTAACTGATATTGATGCAGGGCAGGTAGATATATTTGTGTCGAGTCTAACCTTCACCCATCAACAAATTATTTCCAAGTGCTTGTCCAAAATGAAAAAAATTAAGCTCGCACATGAGGGGACATGTTGCAGACCAAACAAGCCTCTAACAGCTTCAGCTTTTAGATAAGGCAGTTCACCCATTCAGTAATATTAATGGATATGTAGCTTTTAGATGAGGCAATTCACTCATTTAGCAGTATCAATGGATACGTCTGAGACCTTGAAATAATAGATACCATTTGAAAGGAGAATCAACTGTGTATTACTATATGTGAAGTGAGCCACTGTGGGGTTCAATAAGCTACTGCTTTATATACAACAAGCTGGCTAGGAGCATTACATTCACCAGGTAACTACCAAAAATGCTAGAGTACAATAAAATCTAACCTTTAAAGCATTGATTTCGTTAGTGAGGTTGCTTAATTTCTCTTCTTCCATCTCTTGACTCTTAGAAAGAGATTCTATCTGCAAAAGTACAAGACAAAATTAGATGCTATCATCATATAGTTTAAATGGTTAAAATGGAAATGCAAATAAAGGAAACAGAGAGTTACTTTTTTCTGACGTGCTTCATACTCTTCTAGAACATTATGGTTCAGGAAAAGAATGGAGTTGGCTTGAGAAATGGTATCTTGAATAGCCGCATCCAACTCCTCAATTGTAGATGGCATCTGCAGGTAAAATTGACTAGGAATGAATTAATATGAGGCAGCCTTGAGAATTGCGAGCATTAAATATGCACTATGAAACGATCAGAACATATGAACCATACTGAATTGATTGATTAGAACACCAAAGAAACAAGTCTTACCCATTTGGTGTACTGGCAAAAAACACAGACATCACATTAAAACCTATGTTGTTTGGACTCTTTAAAAATGGGGACGGGTGTGTGTTGGATCCTCCAAAAGTAGTGCATTTTGGAGGATCCGACACAGGTGCTGCATCAGTTTTGGAGAGTCTGTGCAGCATAGATTAAAGCTGCTACAGAAAGCTTAGTTGCAAAGCCATATTAAATTATCTCAACCTACAACTTAAAACACACAGAAAACCTGGGAGACAAAAGCTCTTCTAACAATAACAAATAAAGGTGATGTCATTTCGGTCCAACCATGACTAGGATTAGTACATAATAAAGAAACGGTTACTATTCATGAGCTTGATATGAGGCAATCATACCATCCAAATATCCAAAAGAGAAACCAATGTGTCACACATTCAATAAAGAGCTTTATGTTTATATCCCTTGAGCAATCTTAGAAGACTTTTTTTTTTGACAAAAGTACTGTTGTATTCCTCAGCATTAAGGGACGCTGGTCACCTTCAAAAACTTTTTACAAGAAGAGAAAATAGAGTCTAGATTTACAAAGCTTTTACGAAATTGACAAATTCATCCATTTCCTCTATACAGTTCTCCTTACACCAAAACATCTGTAAGACAATCCCCTTAGGTTCTTTTTTTTTTATGACAAGGGAAACCCGCAGCCGCTACCCTTTGGGTTCACACAGGGTAAAACCCCCGCTCTTATGCAATAGCTCGCAAACCACATAGGAGAGGTAACCCGCACTAGGCAAGCCCGGTGCGACGAGCTCGACCCAGAAGGCAAACCTCTTGCTTTCGCTGGCAAGGGGTTTCGAACTTGAGACCTCCAACATGGAAGTCCCAAGCCCAAACCACTGGGCCACCCCGAAGGGTTCCCCTTAGGTTCTTCTATCATCACAAAGTAGAGCAGAAATACTATAAATATTGTTGAAGTGTCTGGCCTCCTCATCAGGAAACTTAACTTAAGCTGTCAGACAGGAAATAATTTTATTTATTTAATTATATCTTTAACACGCCCTCTAACGCGCAAACTTGATTCTTATTAACAGCCAAGCGCATGAATATTCTTTTTAATAATAGATGGGAATGAAACTTGAGCCAAGACATTTGCCACCTCTGCTATGTTAAAGAAATTGGACCTTGGATCTAAATCATCCCAAATGTTAGCTTGATATAGGTAGTATTCTATGCTCTTAAACAATCCTCGCCTTGGGGAGCTATTGAAGTTGAGTTGGGTCAAATATCCATTTTCTTAACATGATACCAAGCACATCCCAAAGGTAGGTTTACCCAATGCTGGCCTCCTTTGTATATATCATGCACACTCCAAATATCCAGCCTTTAGCGTGCAGACGGAGTGTTTAGAGTCTCACATTAGTTGAAAATATTAGTATTAGTTGTAATTTCTATATGATTTTGGGCAATCCTCACTACTTGAGCTAATTTTTGAGGTTAAATTAGATCCAAGGTCCATTTTCTAACAAAACCCTACGATGTAATATGTGGAAAGGTCAGAAACGGCAGCATCCAAGGAACTTTAGGATTGACAGCACACCAAAATATCCAGAACCAGCAAGGTTTGTGTATTTTATGATGCACTGTGTTTTTTGGCCGATCATATGAACGTAAAATTTAAAAACTTGAGTGAATAGGGAGAACAGCACAAAGAAAATAGATATTGCTCTATAGCAATATGCAAGAAGATTACTATGTCAAGTTAATGTCAAGGAGGTGCCTGCAAGGGAGGCTGTGCTGCCCTGAGAAGATGGTTGGACCTTATTCCACTCCATTGAAATTATGAAAGAGAAGAATTTTAGTCCGCACTCATTTAAAATCTTCAGATATGGTGATAATTGTAGAGCTGTCAACTGAATAAACATGGTTGATTCAGGGTTCTGAATTGAGCATTTGGTAAGATGACCATATACTTCTCTCCTTTTTTCACATGGCATGAGCATATAGCCTAAATTCTTTGTGATGGAACCTAACTACACCTAATGCATGGTTAGAATCGCCACTAACCCATTTACTTAAAGTACCACTCAATTCATCTATACAATAAAGGAACATATGAATTCATGTGAGATTTTGTGTAAGGTTCAGTTTGTTGGAAAATACTCTGTTTTCTTTTACAAGATAAACATATAAAACACAAGGTAGCAAGCACGCTATGACATTGCAAGATTATCACAAGCACTATATTATCAGACAATTGGCAGCGCTCCAGTGGATTTTAGAATTTTCTTATATATCATTTCCGATCATATTTCACACCTATTCCTGCTCTCCAGCTTTCTAGGTAGGATAGTGAACAAATTCTGATTGAAGAGAAGACAATGCACAACTTAAAAACCAACACACACACACCACACCACCGCACGCCTAGGAATGAAAATCAGAGAGTGGACAAGGTAATATGGGGACCCAACATCTGGTGAAATAAGAATTGGGCCTAACTCTGATACCATGATAAGAAAATGGATCTTGACCAAACCCAATCCCAAAAGCTAGCTCAAGAGGTGAGGTTTAACTAAGACCATAATAGGAGATAAATTGTCATCCCTCCCACCGATATGGGACTACTAACAAGACCAATGGAGCAAAATTAACCTTCATTGGATAATCAAGGGATCAAACACCTTATTATATTACCCTGACTGGAGCAGATTATGAGGACCATCTCTGGGGGTTTTAGTCCATTAATCAGTTGGATACCAAAGATGCCTTTCATCATGCGAACTCGCTGAGGAGGTCGACATAAAGCAACCTTCAAGGTTAGTTGCACAGGGAGAGACTTTGTACATTCATCAATTGGAGCCAATTTGTATGGTCTTCAAGCAATCACCAAGAGCATAAGTTTGGCTTTTTTAGCACTGTTGTCCAATAATTTGGCATATTTAAGAGTGAAGCTCATCACTGATCACTCTACATTTTATAAGCACTCCCACAATGTCAAATGTATATTCTTTGTAGTTATGTTGATGACATTGTTATAGTTGGTGGTGATCTTAGAGGCATTACTCAACTTAAGCAGCATTTTATCAGTCATTTTAGATCAAAGATCTCGGCAAACTAAATACTTCCTAGGCATTAAGTTAGCACAATCTTTGGGATACTCATTTCACAAAGAAAGCTTGCTTCGGACACATCGGAAGAAACCGGTATTCTAAATTGCAATATATTGACCCAACTATTAAGCTTTCTTCCTGGATAGAGGAAGCATTTGAATCACCCGGTTGTTATAGAAGATTGATTAGCGAACTCAATTATCTTACACACAACCGGACATCTCATTTGATGTCAGTGTTGGTCTCCAAACTCCTAGAGATGGTCACTGAAATGCAATAATTCGCATCTCTAAGGTACATCATTAAAGGTTAACCTCAACATGCTAGATGCTACTCTATGAGGATAGGGGACATGATGCAGACTATGCAGAATCTCCTTCAAACAGATGATCCACTTCGGGTAATGTGTTCTACTATGAGAAATTTAATATCTTGGAAAAGAAAAAAATCAAGACACAGTAGTTAAAATCAAGTGTAAAGGTAAAATACCTAGCAATGGTTTTGGCTACGTGTGAGTTTACACGGTTAAAGCCTAAGTTGCTCGGACTCGGGTGCGGATGTGGATCAAGAGGTAGGATCCTTCATGATATAAATTACAAGATGTGGGAGTATGGATCCAAGTATGAATACGGGTGCAGGGATTCAGCTAAAATAAATCAAATATCTTAAAAAAGAGTTGTAACTTGTAAGAATATGCATAAATTCTGGTAGACTATTTGAAAGAAAATGAAAGCACGAATTATTGAGAGCAAGTTTGATTTGTAATTACTGTAATGTACAAATGCATCTCCTTATTTTTACTTTTTGTGTGCGCAACATGACTATTGCAAACGATATAGAGGACATGATAGACTTCTTGAGTTCACAGCACATTCAACACTGTTGTTAAATGTCCACCTATAATATCTTTAAAGCATCTTCTGGTTGGGGACACAAATGTCTTGTAACAATAAAAAGCATCTGCATGAATTATGAGTGTACCCTAGCTTTTGATTTAATTACAGAAATTATTGTATCTGCCTGGAACTTCTCTATCAATTTTGGACAAAGTACCCAAAATTGGTTGATCATTTCTGGTACGCATCCCACACCCACATCCATGTTGTGTCAATATGGCTGCAGCATCGAAAAGTGAGGAGTCTACGCAATTTAGATTATTCTCGAAGAATTAAGGAGTGAGAAGATGCACCAACACAATTGAACAGTGACGACTAGACCGTAATACATATTGCTTCAAAGCACTGTTTCATGAAAGCATATCAAAGTAGATTGTAAATTCATTCAACAAAAAATTGAGCCGCAGTGCATGATGACATGTTTCATTGACGCCAATGATTCGTTTGCAGATATTCTTACAAAATTCATTCATAGATCTAGAATTAAGTATACATGTGGCAAATTAGGAGCCTACCATACGTAGACTCCAATCTATAGGGATGTTAAGAAGAAGAAAGAAAATTATGGGAATAATAGGCAAGTATCCATTCCTTGTAAACATGGCAAAGATTTAAATCATTGTAATGGGTAATTACGAATAGGCATTAATTCAGGTTATAAATGTATGAAGCATGCCTTACCCAAGACAATCTTAGCAAAAGAAAAATTCAGGTTATAAATGAATGTTATATGTGCCATCAGACGATGTTTGAGAGTGCTAGGCATCTATTTTTGCACTGTAAAGTAGCAACTGGCATATGAAGTTATCAGTCTTTGGAATTGCCTGGGTCATGCCAAATACTATTAAAGAAGCCTATGAGAGCTGGTGTTCATGGAGAGTTGGGAAACCCATCAAAAAAACATGGTGTATGGTGCCTGCTGCTATCTTTTGGTGCATCTGGAATGAAAGGAATCATAGATGTTTTGATGGGACTTCAACTCCTAACTACATTCTTAAATCTAACTGTTTGGTCTTCTTATATAGCTGGTTCAACCAGTCCACCTGTAACCACTGTTGAACTTTTTTTGGACTATGTCTGCTCTTTAGTTATTTAGTAAATTCTTGTACATGATCAGACCCCTTCTTTTGCTGTCATTTTTTGCCTTGCATCTTGTTGATGCCTTCTAATGAAATCTCCTTACTTCATCAAAAAAAAAAAAAAAAAAGGAATAGGCATTAATTACCTACGAGAATAGAAATTACTTTACTTCCCTTTTTTGGATTACATCAAATACTATTTAAATCCCAACACGCATGAGAGAACAATCCAGGAATTCATTCCCAAATCTCCTCTTTCTTCTCTCATTACAAAATACAAATTGAGTCCCCGATTCAGGAAGCAGTTTTGATATATTTCTATTGTTTATATAAACGTAAAATTAGTCTCTCCAGCTAGAGAATATTCTTAAGGCTACTATTTATCTATGTTTAGTTTATTCAATTACTGCATTCCTTTCCTAACTATACATATCAACAAGCAGATACCATATAATGAATGTAATAACACACAAAGGACTTGATCAAATAACACATAAAAGACATGAAAGTTCTCAACAATCTGTCTGTTTAATTTATTCAATTAATGCATTCCTTCCCTAAAATGTTGGTTGGTTTTTGAAGCAATTTACAAACTGGTCGAAACCTCAAAGCTCAAAACATCAATCTCTCCATCCCAATTTATGCAACACTCTTTAATTTTTAGTCAGTCCCAAAAGAATGACATCTTTCAATATTTAGTAACAATTTAACTTCAAACTTCTCATTTTACTCTTAATGAAATGATTCATAATCACATAAATTTATAGGGTTTATTATAGACCACGAGTGAGAAAAGTCTTCTTTTTTCTTTTAACTCAGCGTCCAATCAAACACCTTCACATAAATTGGGACAGAGGGAATATTATTTTTAGATAGAGGAATAACAAGCTTTTGTTAAATAGAAAGACCATGGATTCCTATCCATACAAAAAAAAAACAAGAAGAGATGGTGATAACAAATAGCAACTCAAAACTTAGGGCATGTTTGGCCATGCGATATGAAATCATGATATGAAATTATGAGATGAAGTTGTAGTTTTGTTTGGACATGCAATTTGGACTTTTTTATATTGTATGTTTTCTCATGTACATAAAAACCCATAAGTTGTAAAACTATTAAAATTGTCCCAATTCTTTATACAATCTTACAAAATAAACAAAAGTTGATAAAACACATAATATAATATCACAAATCTATTCTAAAAAAAGTACAACATTTATTGATCAAACTTTAATTCAATAAAAAATAAAATTGAACATAAGTTGTAGAGTCTTTAATATAATCCTCCCACATAGTACGGTCAATCTTCTCACGTTGAACTTGTAATTATTTCTTGATCATATGACCGAGAAGATAAACCAACATTATTACTTTAAATCATTTGTTGGTCAATTTAGTTGGTAAATAAATTTGATCAAAAACAAAGAATTTGGTGAATATAAATGGTAAAGTAGGAAATGATTTAAAGTAATAATAAATTTTATGTTGGTGAGAATAATCGTTATATGAGTATAAATGGTTTAAAAAGTCAGGATATGAGTTATAATTTTTATTTACATATGAAATATATGGTTAGTAAATATAAATGTGGGTTGTTTTAATAAAATATATATTTGTGGGTCAATTTTTGTATTTAGAAAATCTCAAATCATCATTTTTGGAGAATTTGGGATTTCATCTAATGATATGAAATCATGAGATAAATCAACGTGAAATCGCATGTCCAAACGCTGATTTTATCTCATGATTTCATATCGCGATATGAAATCGCATGTCCAAACACCTACTTAGTCTATCCACATATACACAATAATATTTATTTCTTTTGAGATTGGAAAACAAACCTCACAAAAAGCTTGCTCAAGTTCTGGAGTTATAATAGCTACTGATTCTGCATTCCTCTTGGCAGCTTCCAATTGTTGCCGGTATTCCTCTGTCTCCTTTTTACCTAATTAAGCAAATAAAAAATTGTAAAGCTATATGGTGTAATAATTTCCCTCAAGATCATAAGTTGTGGCACACGCAGAGTTCTGCACAAGGTAGACCTATTGTCACATTTCAACTTGTATAAAGTCTAGGGGCTATGGGGTTTTAAGACTTAAGCTCCCTATCTCAAGTTGATGTTTACTTTGCATTATTTTTTAAGTGGTGTCTCCCTATTGTATATACATCCTAATTTCATCAGAATCTTATATATAATAAAAAAGATAATCGGTGAGGTGTCGCCCTATTGTATATACATGCTAATAATCAGAATCTTATATATAATAATAAAAAGAAATCAGTGAAGCATTTTGAATGACACACTTGGTCAAGTGGCAGAGGCCACTGGTGATAAGCCCCAAAAAAGAATCACGGAGACGAGATCATGTCACATCATTCACCAAAGCATATGCACGGTGCACCACCCTCTGATATCAATTAGGAAATAGCAATGTCCTTTAATTCTCCCACTCATACACATCAATAAACTATCAAATCATGGAATTCATATCTTTTTCCACAATGATTTATTAAGCTCTATCATATTGATTTATATCTCAAGCCTACATCTACGAATCAAAAAGGATTTGCTTAAAAATTGATGAAAATTTTAAGGTTGTACACAATCTTTAGCCCCCACTGAATTACTACGTCAGTTAGAGAAAAGGAAAAATTGTTTGGGTCAATACTTTTTAATAAATAATTACTGATTTTAGCAATTCTTTTTTATTACCATTTATAGCAATACATAGCTACTATGATAAATATGCACTATGTATTAAAAGTGAATTATGCATACAATATGGATGTATTATAAGTGTTCTAAAATATAGAAAAAATTACACAAATTCGCAAACATTACTAGTGCATTTATTTAATACAGTTTCATATAATTATGAATCGCGGCTACAGTTTAATGAAATTTACTATGAAGAATCGCATGTATTTGTATAAACCCTATTTGTATATATTAATTTATTTGCATACATAATAATAATTTTGGTATGATACTATACATATATATACGTATTTGGGTGTATATACAAACTTCTATTTCTGGTGTTTGGTTCTATATATTTTTTGATTTTTGGTTGTATATTTTTTTCCGGTATACCCACAATACTTTATACGAATCAATTGTATAATCTCAACAATTATATACAATTATTTAATTATCTATATGAATAGTTTCTATACAATACAAATAATTATATATAATATGTTACTTGTATAAACTCAATTTGTATAATTTATTAAAAGTTAAAACAAACGAAATTTAGCAAAGCAAATGGAACTATAGGTATGAAACATAATTAGGCAAAATATAGCCAAGGAGGGTTATTAAGTTTCATATGAAGTTTTTTCTATATTATATTATGCTTGTTTAGTAAGAAACTGACACAAAGAATTATGAGTGTATTTTAGTGTGTGATAAATGTATTATCTATCAATAAAACTTGTATTATATATGTTTTACAAATTTGTTCTCTATAATATATATTAAAATTGTAGCCCCCAAGGCCTAGCTCGAGTGGCAAAAGGTGGAGGATTTGTGACTTAGGTCGCAGGTTCAAGCCCCACACCATGCAAAGCGAAACCCGGTATTTAAGTGGAGAAGGGTAGAGGGGCGGGCCCATTATCCACCGAGTTTAGAAGGCTGTGATTGGTCCAAAGGGCGGGTCACAAACGGATTTCTCGGTTATCAAAAAAAATCAAAAAAATATATATATATATATTAAAATTGTATTATAAATGATCAATGAAGAAAAAATGTTGTTGTTATAGATAGTAAATATTTTCCTTAATATAACATATCTATGTAGGTTTCCCTAGAGAGAATTGCTCCAAAAAAACAACTATTCCCTCCGTCCCAATTTTATGTGATGTAGTTTGACTTGGACCATAGTTTAAGAAAGAAAGACTTTAGAAACTTGTGGTCTTAAATATGTCTTTGTATGGCTACAAATCATTTCATCAAGGGTAAAATAGGTATTTTAAAGTTAGATTGTTACTTGATATAGAAATGTGTCATTCTAAAAAAAGAAAGTAAGTCATATAAATTGGAATAGAGGAAGTAACATTTTAGGTTTTGGTAACTATTCTTTAAACTTTCTTTGGAGACAACATTTGCAATAACCTTATGAACATGCAGATGTTTCACCCTTATCCAAGAAAAGTTATATATATATATTGCCAAATTGATTGGAGGTGATGCATCTGCCTATGGAGTAGAAGACCATTTAATTTTTTACCCCTCCATTTCAAAATAAGTGAATTGTTCAAAGATCAAGAGAGTTGTTGGGATTTTTTTTCCATTTTTGCCCCTCATTTATATCTTCTAGGTGATAATTTCAAGAGAGTTAATTGCTCATATTTATAATTTTACTTTGAATTATTTATATTTTCAAGAATAGATTGAGAATATCTAAAAAAGGCAAAAGTGGAAAGTGGTGTTCATTTTATGTCCTAATTATAAACTTTTTTTCTTAATGGGTGTGCATTGTCTCAACAATTAACATTTTTTTGAAATGGAGGGGGTATCTAATCATTAAAAAACTAAAAGTCTCTAAATGCATTACCCATTTAGTGAGGAAACATGTACCTTTGGGAAATCAGCTAGAATTAAAACACATACAAGTAAATGGAAGATGAAAAGACTAACCTTTCACTTTCCAAAACGCTTAATTTTTACTAGCATATAAAACTAAAAGATTGGAGTATTTGTAACCAACAACAATGGATCATCTCCTTCTGAAATGCAATTTATTTTAAGAGAAGGGAAAGAGAGATTGCCTCATGTTCCTCCGGGAGGTTTTGTGTATAACGAGAAAGATTACATAACAAATATTTCTATTCAAAGTAAAAGGCTTTTTGAGAAGGCATTGCACTATAATTCCTCATATGGGAGCTAACGAGAAAAACAACCCATTTGATTAAGAAATTTATAGAAAGAGTCATGAGAGTGGTCAAAAGCAAGAAGCATTAATTGGAGAAAGAACCATCAATATTAGAGATGATCATATCAAGATAGAAAGCATATGTATTTGGTCATGTCTTGTACGGACCTCCATATGAACTGGCCACTGGTGATTCACTATGTTCAGCAAAAGTGCTAAAAGGGGTCTCAACTCTTAAGTAACTCTTGGAAGTCGTCTTTTATATCGCATCAAGAGAAATGATAGATAAAGAAAATAACATAGAAAAGATCGGAGTCTCAAAATTAGATCCTAATAGTAGTTGCTGCCTAAAGGTGCTTTAAGAAAGTCGGTCCACAGTAGTGGAAGTATGATTGATTCTGTTGATCGAACAAAATCAAATAGACCTAAATCACATTATTCTCCTGCAATCGATTCAAAAACTTGCAAGAACAACCACTACGAAGCAAATGATCCATATAGGCAATATTAACTAGTTGAGACAAAGTTCAGTTATTTTCAATAAATAAATCGTCTTTTACAAGTAGAGTTGGCGAATTATAAAGTATCATTTTCTGGATACTCGGAACTTTTGAAATAGGTCTTTTGGGACCCCTGTATTTGCTTATTTTCTGTTGTCAACCAAGGCGAGATGGTTCTTAAAAGTTACTATTTCAATGTGCAAGATGTAAAATAGTCAATAGTGAAAATGTTAACTACTGAAGAACTTACAGTACTCATAATGCAGAGATGCTTGTACTGCAAATTTTTCTTGGTGCTTCACATTAGCTTCCATCTCTTTAACCTGAAAATATGATAAGGAAGCACGATTCACACTCAGACTACGATTTTAGGTCTAGTGAAGTCAGTCTTAGCTTGTTAGACTACTTTCAACTGCGAATAATGCAAAAAGGTGTATACTCTTAGCTTGTTAGACTACTTTTAACAACTAAGTCCATATGCGTGGTATCAATCTATTTATTAAGAAGAAAAAGAAGACGAGATTTTATGTCCAATGAAGTTGGTCTTGGCTTGTGAGACTACTTTCAACTGCTAATAATGCTAAAAAGCCCAAATTCCTGCAATAAATCTGTTTATTTTAGAAAAAAAGAGACCAGATGCAACACTTCAGACCAACAAGATTACATTTGATTTGCATTGAGAGACGATCTGCGATAAACAAAATGAAAAATAATTCACAAAGTTTTTTAGAAGTGCATTGCATATAGTCATCTACTTGCATTAACATTAGCCTAGTAAGGTAGTACCTTCTAATCAACAACATTAGATAACATAGTAGTAATTACAAAGATCTGTCTGTTCCTAGTCATGTTTGGTTATGCAAGTACAATTACATAATTAAATACTTTTTAAAATGAAAGTTCACTATCAAAAATTAAATAAACTTTTGGATCAACATGCAATTATGTTTAATTGTGTGACAAACATATATATATGTAAGAAATATTAAATATATTTGATTCTTAAGTATTTAAAAAACAAATAACTACTTTGAGACAATTAGAATAAACAAACATTTGAGAAATTCTTTTGGAGCACAACTTAAGTGGATATATTTAGTTTCATATCTCTAGCTCCCACCTGATCAAAAATTTACATCGCCAGTTTATCTTTAAAAATTTATACTATCATACTATATGAGATATAAAAACATTATTTTATCGATCTATCTGCAACATAATTTACATAAAAAATTATCATTATAAAGTTTATAACATCGCATATTATTATTTTCAAACTATCAATCATTAACAAATATTTGTTAGATAGAATATTCATTCCAACAAAAATAGAAAGGGAAAGAAATTAGTATTGAAATATAGAAACTCATACAAAAGGTAATAGTACAAACAAGAAAAATGTAAGTTGCAAATCAAATATACAAGTAAAATGAAATATAATTGAAATAACAAATAAAAAATTTTGAAAAGTTACCATGTAATTACCTGCAATTCTCACCTCCCCTCGAGAACTGAAGAGTGTCCCCCTTCAGTTACACCCAATTCTATGCTAACCAAATAATTACTTGGTCAACAAACATGTTAAATTGTGTAATTACACCCCGTTAAACCCAAATCCAATTAGAGTAGCTTTCCATACAGGCCCTAATAGTCCTTCCACTCGTACCAACTTAGCCTAACACAAATCACTGATTTTCTTGCAATGCTCTGACTATTGTAGCTATTTTACTTCAATTTTTTTATTGTTTATTTTATTTCAAATTCTGTAGTTCATCTTTACTTTAATTTACACAAAATAACACAATAAACAAGTACCTTCAGCGCAAGTTCAAGGGATGCCATGTTTTGTTCAGCAAAACTTCTTCTGTGAGCCACAGCATCAATAAGTAAATTCTGGCAGAAAAGAGAAACTCAGCAAAGGTACATACATCTGAGATACAAAACTTACTCACTTAGGATCTAATCATAGTTTAAGAGGCATCAGCAAACAGAAATATTAAAAAGAATAATTGACCTTAATTTCCATTGCAAGTTGGAATCGCTGAATCTTCATAGCTTTGATCTGGTCAATAAGCTTTGCAGCTACACTATCCAGATCATCCTCTCTTTCCAAAGATTTCAAGTTTATCATGCGCTGCTCTGAAGTTGGAGAAAATTACATGTTGAAGGAACACTACGTAATCAATACTGTACCTGTTACCTTGTATTACACATACTTCAAGTAAAAGATTAGAAGAGATACTTACTGACACGGTTTTCCATCTCACGCCTTCTTTTCTTCTCATGTAGTGACTCATTTATAATCTCTTCCTAAAATAGATCAACAAAAATATGCTAATTATGCTTGAAGTAATAAAATATTAATTTTAGGTCAAAAGAACAGATAGCATTTGATTGTTATCAACAACTAGAGTATGCACAAAGCCATTGATATGACATTCACAAAAAAATTAAGTTCATAAGAGTAGAATCTTTTCTGATTGATTAATTCAGACAATGGAGGAAAAGGAAATGCACTACAAAGCAAATTCTTATAAGCTAGGGATAAATATTCAACATAAAACACAGTTCCACAAGTAATATCATTTTACAGAATCATCGATCCCTATTCTCCACTGTTGATACACAGTTCCACAGCTATATATGTTTTCCAGCCTACACACTTTGACAATAGAGTTTCAGGAAGCCTACTATCCAAGCTATCTCAGGTTCTAGTCTCTTGTGTAACCTTTCGCTTAATACTAGAATCGAGAATCGAAACATAGCATCTGAGGTTGCATTAATCGAGGATACACACAAAAGGAATTGTTCTGTTACCAAGCTTGTACAGCACTGGCACATAAAACCTTCAACTTAATTTAAAGAAGTAGCTTCGGTCATTTACTAAACCCCTTTTCTTCAAAAAAAAAAAAAGAAATCCCTCTTGTTCTCACCCTCTCCCTGCTTACAGTCAAAATTACCCTAACATACCATCCAATCCAAACCAACTTTGCAATTTATTCCTGCCACCGAATGGTTTATGAGAGCCAGCAACTAGCGATAGTGAGTTATATAGGTTGATGGCGAGGTCACAAGGGGTTTGGAAAGGGTCACAGATCTTTGTCAAAGGGAATTGGGTTGCAGAGACGAAGGGAGGCTCTTGTGGAGACTCGGAAGGGTAACCAAGGGGCAGGAGTTCCACGACAGTCAGTCTGCAAAATTTCTTCTCAATTTTGTTGGCCAAAGATGCACAATGACTAAACTTTGTTTGTTCAGAGGGAAGGTTAATTGCACCAAGCTCCATACTTATCAGAACCAAGCAGAGAAGCTATAACTCAGGAAGCAAAGGCACCTTTTCTCCAGGATCAAAAAAGAAAAGGAAAAAGCATACCATAAAGATACTCAAGTGTGAATTTGCACATCCTTGCATGTAAAACAACTTCCAGAAACCAAAGAAATACACACATATATGTGCATGGAATGCATGTATATATCACCTACACGTTGTTTTTCAAGTTTGGCACCTTCATCTTCTATGTTCCTCAACTCACTCTTAACTGCCCTGAGATTATCTTCTAATGTAGAGATTGCTTCATCCAGCTGAAGTTTCTGGGACTTGAGCCTCTCAACTTCCCCAGCATCCACATCTGAAGAAAATATTTGGGAGTAAACTAAGATATTTATGGACAAGGCATCAATATATTAAAAACAAAGGGCTAGTGAGATACTGCATAGCAAAAAGCGAGAGCGGTCCACTGATTCAACACTGCCAGAAACGTGACCACCATATCTGGATTTGGTCCATCTATAATGATTTTCAGGGGTCCATAAATCAAAGATACCCAATTGCAACACCTCATCTGCTCTCTTGTCAGTTTCACGTGAGCCTATGTACTGCACAAAAACATTGGATTACATTAATGTTGATTTACTAGAATAAGTTCCAGAAGAAAAGTATCACGAGGTTTAGAAAAGGTAAGCCTACAGAATGGTCCAGCCGAAATTGACCGACTAGAGCTTCTTTGACTGCATCGGGAGCATCAAAAACTTGGTCAAGCCTTGAATCGATACCTAGCATACGCATCTGTGGAAGATAGTTGTAAGAAACTAAGTGATCACATAGATCAGCATCAAAATAAGAGTTCTCAAAGAAGCTTATACATGCCTCCTCAGTAATTTGAAAGGGAACACGGCTCTGACTTTTATCTGCTACATTTATAATAGGAACATCAAATGATCGCATATTTCTAAATAACAAGTCACGGTCAGCAGCATCTTGTGTTATAAAGGCCTGCATATGTTAATAAATAAGATAACTGATGAGATGAGAAACAAATTTCAACAACACCAAATCAGATTAGCAGTCTTGATTCTAAAATGCTTTGGTGTCCCTTTTGTATAATCTACAGAAATTTCATTTCTATAAACATACAATATGCCCATGCAAACAACAAAACCATCTTAAGTGAAGTCACAACTTATATGAGTAAGCAATTGGGGAATATCACTTAACAGTTAAAATAAGATTTTGGTAAAAATACAACGCCAATCAATGTTTTCTGCAACCACAAATCTCATAGCAAAGCACAAATTAAAAAAGGAGTACTTCAATTCATACCCAAAGTATAAACTTTAAAGAAGTGCTTATAAGAATATCTCTGTGAGTACCATGTTCAGATATAGATTAAGTCCAAGAAGGTATCATAAGATATGTGTGAGTGTGTGTGTGTGTGTGTGTGTGTGTGGGGGGGGGGGGGGGGGGGGGG
>NW_006238994.1:1093515-1106797 GCF_000226075.1 Solanum tuberosum
GGGGGGGATGAGGGAGGGTTGCAAGAGAGAAATATCTGCTTCGGCCACATATACTAGAATTAAAGACAGAGATGAAGAAAAATTCTTGTTAATTACCTTCCATATGTATCCTGGTACATCACCCTCTAGGTAATCTGCATGAATCCGATTGGAAACATTGACCTGAGCTTCCATTTCACCAAAGTAGTTAATAACCTTTTAGGTCTATAAGTAGTAGCATAAGCATATTTGTATACCTCAAGAAGAACTGGACCATAGACAGGTTTATTAAATTCATGTTGATGCTCCTGAACCCAATTGTAAGCTTCAAATATCTTTTCAGCACCAGAACTCTGTAAAGCACGTAACCTTTTGTTGTTTGTGTTCTCCATCTCCTTCAATCTGCAGAGGAATGAAAGGATGTGCAAGAATTTACAGTAATTATCTAATGCACAAAACACAGCAACATAATCCTGATATTTACTTATCAGAGCACTGTCTGAATGTTGTCCTATTCCGATCAAGGGTTCTTTCTATTTCTGATTTCTGAGACCTTAGCTCCCGTGCACCATCTTGCAGCTCCAAAATTTTAGAACCCAAACTATCCTGTAGATTTCAACCAGTTCAGCAACAAAAATTTGCATTAGCCAGAGATCCGTTTGGGGTATCTTACATAAAATAAAGCTACAAGACAATAGCTAAAGTAAGGTTTCCTTGAAATTCTATAATTAATGGTCAAATTAGGCATCCTTCGGTACGTAACCTCATGCCTATGGTTGTACTTTAAGCAAGTATGGTACAAGAAGCTACAGTAAAGAAAAAAAGAAGCCTACAATTTTATCTCTGGGAGGTTCATAAGGAGGAAGATTTGCAAGTTCCAATTCGGCAGCACTAAGATCTTCTTGAGCTTTTGAAATTCGACGTTGACGAGATTCTTCTTGCTTCCTCAAGTCTTCCATTTCTTTATATTTTCCATTCACTTGAACATCCTTTTATCATAGAAAAAAGTAAAAGTTGGATAGTGTAGAGGAAAAAGAAATAATCAAAATGATTATCTTATTGAGGCTCTGATAGAATACCAAACGGCTATCCTGATCCAGAAGTTTCATACGCTTGTTGGCATTTTCACCCAACAGGCCATTTACTTTTTTGCATTTAGCATCTCGTTCGGCTTTCTCTTGCTTTTTTTCCCTGAGACCAAATTGTTAAATTTAAGGAAAGTCAAAACAAGACATTTAAAAGAAAGAAAAGACGAAAAGTCAACTTGAAATGTACTTTTTGATTAGTATCCATTTGAAATATATTGAAAAAGCAGGGCCCTTAAAAAACTGAATTTTTTAATGTCAAGCAATTGCAAAAATTCACGCAATAAAAAAATGACCTGGATATTGAAATAAAGATACAAAATCTCTAACTCAATCAACAATTTACACGATAAGCTAGCATACTCTATAGGTTCCATGAGTTCATTCAAATTCTCAGCAGCTTCATCCAGCTTCTTTTTGGCATCTTGCTCTTGCCTTTTAGCTTCCAGAAACTCGGCCTTCTTAGCATCGTACTTCAGCCATGGCAATTTCTTTTTCATCGTTTCAGCCTATAAACATATTAATAACAGAAATTTTTATTTTTATTTTACTTTTTTGGGGAGATCAGTAGCATATCCTACAAACCATATTAATAGTTGATTAAAGCTCTCACCAAAGTTTAGGAAGAAGCTCCAAACTCACCTGTCCCAGGAGTTGCTCTCTCTGACGAAGACGCTCCACATCTCGTTCAAGTTGAGAATTGACTTCCTTCAGCTGATCCAATGTCTCTCTGCCACTCTTCACAGTCTAAAATCGATAATGAAATATTTTCATACAGTTTGAATTGTCAAAAAATAAGGCAAGACGTCTTCCTTGTTCACTAATAAATGCTTTGCAGTAAATTTATGAAAGCTTCCACAGATTGGCAAGTAGGAACTAACTCGTTCAGACTTCTTCAGCTCCTCACTTTTGCTTATAAGATCGACATGCTGGACTGGTAGCCGAGGATCACCCACAGCCTTTTCAGTCTCTTCAAGTAGTTGAACAGGAGTTAACTTTGCAAACTCACAAACCCTGTCTTGAGGTAGAAACTGAGGTCCTCCCCATAGAATAAGCACAAATCAGCAACTAGATTATAAGACAAGGAAGGAAATCTTACAAGAGGGAAGTAAACTCTTTATTTAGTTTAAGGTCTCAAACTTTTTAAGGAAAATATATATGATTAGTTGAAAAGGAAGAGTACCCCATGGTTCCATTTTAAGTTGACATTGTTTCCTTTGGTTTTTCTAAATAGAATGGCATATTTCTTTATTTGTGAACAACTTAACTATAAAATTCCATTTACCCTTAATGACACACTTTCAGGCCACATAAATTCATGACATGTTTAAAATCAGAAATTTCAAAAATATTTCTTAAACTTAGAGGGTGTTTGGATTGGCTTAAAAGTTGGTCACAGTTTTTGCCTTTTGGAAGTGTTTGACAAATATAAAAATAACTTAAATTAAGTTAGGAAATGTTTGGCAAGGTTAAAAATAACTTAAAATAAGTTTTTAAAAAAAGTAGGCAGGCCCCTACTTTTTATTTTTTGACTTAAAAGTCATTTAAGTTTGACTTATTATTTTTTATTTAAAAGCTACTTTTTTTAAGTCGATCCAAATGGGTTCTTAGTGCTCAATGAAACAGTGTCACATAAAATGAAATGGAGGGAGTAATTAAGACAATTAAAAAGATGTCAGGCAGAATAGATCATAACCTTGTCAAATATATTCGGAGCACACCTAAACTTCGCATTGACCTAATTACCCTCCTCAACTTGGTAATTTGATGTCATAACCCCCTGGACACTAACAACCCATGGATGTGTGACACACGCATTACCACATGGATTTTTTTGTCCATGTGCTTTTTTTAGAATAAAATATATATTTGTACCTTTCTAAGTTCACTAATTATTTAGATCATCTTTTCAGGGCCAATTCTACAAAAAAAAATGGAACAATGATATTTTGACTATAATATTTTTTATTTGGCTAAAGATAATGATATTCTAATCAAGGCCAGGAAAAGAAGAAACACACAACTAGAACGAATAATCATTGCATCTAAAGAAGAAATAAATAAAATTTCAACCAAATATTTTACATATTTGACCTGAGAAAAGAACGAGTGCGCAATTGAAATAAATAGTCTTTGCATGAAAAAATATACACATTTCTTTCCTTTATGTAGAAAATACTTGTTTGAACTTCATTAATTTGACTAATATAAATAAAGTTCCAACTAAATTTTGTAAATTTGGATCCAAAAAATGAAAAGAAATATATAGTTGAAACAAATAATCAATGCATAAGAAAAAGAATAAAAAACATATTAAGACTTAAATATGCAATATATTAAGAAAATATATAGAGAAATAAAAAAAAAATTGAATAGTAACTTTGTATATTCCTAGAAAGTCAAAAGTCAATACTAAAACTGTACTGGTCAATATTTACAACATGTTCTTCAAATCCTACTATATTTTACTAAAATGAGTCTAGTACATCAATTATGGAGAAATACAATTGAAAATAACCACTTGGAAGCTGATTATTTCGATTTTTCTTCCCTCCCATGTGCCTAATAGAGAGTGCATTCGCGCTTTGTGCCACATCAGGTCTAGGGAGGTCAAGGCTAAATCAAATTACCAAGTTCACGGGGTTAATTAGGCCAAAGCAAAGTTTAGGTGCGCACAAAATAGAACTCGACAAGTTTAGGGGGTCCTGATCTAATCTGCCAGATGTTATAAAAATTGTTTGAAGAGCTAGAGATAAACAAGAAAAAGAGGCAAGCAGATAAAAAGTAAATCTTCTGCAACAAAGTCAACATAGACCAGTAGGTCAAAAATGTAAAAATAGAAGGATAGTGAAGAATTTTATGAATATATCGATGGTCTTCCATCATACATACTTCTGCTCATGGCACAAAATGGTGACCAAATAAGACATCAAAATAAGAGACTTTGTGTAGAGCAAATTGGAAGAACTCTAAGCACTCAGTACAACATCCACCTAAGACCCAAGAGCAAAGTACATGATGTGGTTGGATAAAGAAGGTGCTTCCTAGACCTAAACCTTGAGATTCCCCCAAGTCATGAGAGCAAAAACAGTGCAACTGGACCACATTTGCATGTGGCATAAGTATATAATTCACATAAAAATTGTCACGTGCATGAAACTTCCAGAGCTAACTCTGGTTCAGAACAACCGTGATCTGCCAACCCAAAATGGTTTGAGAACATAATAGAAGCCAGTAGCAAAACCAAGTGTGATAGTTTTTGTTAACTTTCTTTTTCGTGTAAAGCCAAACATATAGATGATGAGGTTAAGCTCGTAAATCCAATTACTACCATACAAGACTATAGGAATTCCAGGTCCACAAAATGTAAATAGTCCGCACCAGGACTTGAGGGAGCCTAGTTGTTTTAGTCCTCTACTTTATACATGCACAGGCTCCATCTTATTGCTGGATATCAGTAAACCATTTACTGTTTACTTAATAAAAAACAAAGCAACTATGATATGCCATACCATTCTATTTAAATATTCTTACATGTGCATTTGCATGGAGCGTGTTTAAGATTTCATTTCCCAGAATTGTGATTTCACATTTGCATAGCATGTGTTATTAAGAAAATCAGAATACTTTAGAAAAAGAATTCACCAAGTAGATTATAACATATTAAGTAAAAATCCAGCAGACCTCAGTATCAAGTGCTGGATTCTTACTGGATATGGAGGGAAAGGACATGGGGATCTTACAGAAGGTAAGCAATCCATCAGCATCAGTCATGAGACATACAATTCAGGAGGTGCACTGTAGGGGAGCTATGAACTAGTTTATCCAGGAAACTAATTGATTTTAATCTCTATCCTTAGTATGCTTAGTTGAATGTTATTTTTATGTTGAGATAAGAGAGTTGAAGACTAAGGTTTGGGAACTGTCCAGTCTTGAGTATCTTGTGATGTACATATTCTCTTAGGTAATAAAATGTTTATTATACCAAAAGAAAATATATATAGTAAAAGTCATTCAACGAGAAAAAGAATTTCTGAAGAGTTAATATTGAACTAATAATCCAACTGGATTACTATAGAACTTCACATTTTGTAAAAATAAATAAATTGACAAATTGAAACATTATCCAATTATTTGGAAAACATCTAGTTTTGCTATACTTATCAACAGAAGTGTTGGTGACATACAACCAAAGGAACTGGCTAAGTGGTCACTATATATCAAGAATGTAACATTAAGACAATAAAAGATCATCAGAAAGATAATATCCACATGCTACATCATCAAAATCTTTTCTTCTAAATAAGTAGCAAAATTATCTTTCAATGGGAATTCTCAAAAAATAACTGAAGATCAGTATTTAAATTAGGGGAAATTCCTTAAAACTCCCATTTCACAAACATTCCCATCATGCAAGAAGGGAAGAATTTTCAAAAATGGGAGTTGAGCAAACATGGTTTTGTTAATGTGTTCAGAATTCAGATTTTAGAGGTTTTACTGGTGTGTTTTACTTTTTTTCATTTTTGGGGAGAAAGGAGATAGATTAGGGTGCGGATATATAGGTTCCACTGATGTTTTAGCAACATGGCATATTCATCATCTATGCAGACATAGAACTCACTTGAGTCAAATTGTTGACTTGGATATTGAACCTTTGAATTATATCAGTTACGTTCTTCTTTGGCACAGCTTTTCCTGAAACAGAAAAACAAAACATGTAATGACTGCTAAAAGTATCCCACATTAATTTACATTTTCTTTCAACTATTTTAACAATGTCCTGCTGACCCCGAAAAGGTTGAGCTGCCCGAGCCCCGAAGAGAGACATGATTTTACAAAAAAAAAAAGCAAGAACCTACTTATATTCAAAGAACTTCAACCAAACATATATAGGAAGTTCCAGTTGAGGAACAGAAAATGCTTTAAGATGATGAGAAAAAAAATTCAACAGGGAACAGAAACAGATTAATTGGAGTGGAAGGTGCAGAAGCTGGTCATCAAACATCCTCTGGTATATATAACAGGTAATAGGAAAAAAAAAAATTGTGTCCCATAGCCGGCTTCTGAGGACTAGATTACACCAAATAGAGTTAAAAATAGAAAATAAACAATTAAATCTGCTTCCCTGTTGAGCTCAAAAAGCACTATTGGAAAATTTGATTAAAGCAATATAGACAAATGCAAACCAACAACATCAAAGTGACAACTCCTGGTCTTCCTCCTAAAGTACCACTAGGACCAAAGTAACAACCTTCCAGTCTCCTTCCTGAAAAAATACTGCCAAAGCTTTGAACTAATTACAAATCATTCATACCATTACCAGAAGCAAGAAAAATTCCAACTTCATAAACATGAAACATAACATTTCAATGAAAGAGGGCCAAAATCGCAAACAAGATTCACCATGTGTTCCATACAAGATGCAACAATTTGAACCTAATTACAGAAGAAAATCCATATTTAACATAACTTAAACTGAGAAGAATTCTGGTGTGAATCTTAGCCTTCTAAGCAAATATCACAATCGAAAGAGGAGATCGGGATAGAATAATAAGAGTTGAAAAAGGATAGCAAGGTGAACATGCACAAGCTCCTAAATTTGAAATTTGGCAATCAAAAGATGAAGAATTTTCAGACCTGGAAGATGGATAATTCATCTTGGAAAAATTGAGAAAATTCCAAGTAATAGAAGTCTTGATTCACTCGTATTGATAACGCAAGAAGTCATCCACTTGAAACATTAATCTATAACATATTATGTCGTGAAAAGAGTAAAACAGTTCTGAAGGACATGTATCATTCAAGTCCTCACAAAAATAGAGTTAAACAGTTAATAAATTGAAGCATTTGTTAAAGATAACGATTTTTTACCATTAAAAATCCACTCAGACTTGTTCCGCGTATCTATTTTTCGCACAATAGTTAACTGGTCCTCTTTGGTTTCCCCTCTCAAGGAAATCTTGATGTAACCTGATTCTTCCCCGCGTTTCACAAATGCTCCAATACTAGAAGCCCTCCCCAAAAGCTGCAGTTTTACACAATTTGCATCTCAATTAGTAAAAGTTCATCCCTGAAATTCACAGGTAATAATTTTTTGATTCCTTCAACTTCTTCTGACCTGAGGCTCACCACCAAGACCGAGTGCTATTGCACAAACTAGAGAACTCTTTCCAGAGCCATTTGGTCCAATTACAAGATTTAATCGGGGGCCTGGTTTGCATGTCAACTTGCTGAATGTCATGAAGTTATGAAGCTCAATCTCAGTTATGTTTCCTGGCATATAATCATCTTCGCCCCTACACATTATAACACAAATATGCAAAATAAGCATCCTAAACAATGAAACCAGTATTCCAATTGAACTCACTACAAAAATCAAAGCCACAAAGAGTTAGGATCCTTTTGAAACTTAGTAAAACGAACCTCCTCGGTCTATGGCCTATCAGTTTCATCTTGTTGGTGGAAATCATCAGTTCAACAAATAAACAAGAACTATAACCAGATATATCAGTAAAACGCTTTTTGGAATTGGTTTTACAGATATTCAAGTGAAATTATACAACAAAAGGACGAATAAACCCTAATATTATAACACGCCTGATTGTTTTGCAGAAAAATACCTTAAAAAAAGAAAAGAAGTTATCGATCACAAGAAAAGAGAGAAAGTTCAAAACTTGTATGCAGTGTAAGTGAAACGTTTGTAGTACCTGGTGATTTTGGGGCGTTTGGCCCGACGTTCCGACATTGAAGTAAACGGTAAGGAATGAAGGAAGAAAATCAGAGAAATTTCTCGGCGCGAATTCCACGATAGAAAGCTCTCCTAGGGTTTTCTTTGCCGGAGAAACACTCGCCGGCGACTAGCGAAAGAGAGTGGAGAGAAGCAGCCGCTGTGATATGCGAAAGATGATTTTGGCGCCAAAAGAGACTTGGGGAAACGTGTGACCAATGCTTCTAGATGCGGCTCTGTCTACTCTTCTGGGGCCCAAATATTCCTGCGTGTCAAAGGATTATTGGTGGTTTTTTTATAAAGAAAATGTTTTGTAAAGATGTTGTAAAAAAGTAGGAGTACTAAAAAAGTTTTTTTAAGTTAATAAATATTTGAAAATAAATTTTTAATTGGTGTTTTTTATAAAGAAACATTTTTGCAAAGATGTTGAAAAAAGTAGTACTAGAAAAAGTTTTTTAAGTTAATCAATATTTGAAAATAATTTTTTAAATTTAAAAAAAAAATTGTTAAATTTTATAGGTAAATAAATATTTGAAAATAAATTTTTATAATATATTCCAAAATTTATCATCAAATGCTAGAGAAATTTAAATTTTACTTTTTCGAAATTAAAAAATTATTTGTCAAAATGTATAAACCTAATAAAAATGTTATAGAAAACTTAAAAAGCTTTATAATTCAAACTTTATTTTTCCGAAATTGTTAGTAGTAGTACATTTAAAATGATTATAGTAATTTATTTTGATAGATATTTAAAACATCCATAACAAAAAAAAATTACTTTAAAATTGTTTTAAAGGCGGTGCGCTCTTTAGGTGAGTTAACACAACATGATCTTTTTACTTATTTTAGAAGAAGCTTTGAGAAAAATTCAAATGATACACTAGGCTTGTTATGATAAGTATTAGGTAGGACATTTTCATGCATAAATTACAATATAACCTTGACTGAATTAAGTCGTAGTAAACATTTCGTTTTTATTTTTGATATAGTTTTTTTTTTAAATAACAAAGATTACTAATAATAAAAAAAAAACATCTTGTGTGGAAAGTAAATTTCTCTAATATTCTAATTTCATATTATCTCACGCACTATTTTTATATGTTTTTAAAAAATCATCTTACACTCCCATAAGCTCAACTTTATACCTTTTATTTTGCAAGCTAACCTATTTAGAGCTCACATGATAATCACAACTTGTGAATTTACATTTATAGAGAGTTTTGAAGTATCAACTCTTCTTAATGCCTGAAATTGATTGCACTATCTGTTGACACTCAATTTTGGACCTTCACAATATAAATTAATCATCGAGCTTCCTCAATTTCAAACGATTTAAAATAATTAGTTTTATAAAATTTCAAAATAAAATAAAATATATATAGTTTGAAAGTTATTTTAAATAGTTTGTCACTTTTGTAATTTTCAAATAATAATATGTTTCATATAATTATGTTTATAATTAGTACGTTTTATGAATATTCGAAAATTGTCTCGAAAAGATTTTAGTTTTACCTAAATATTTGGTTAATTAGTTTAGTTATATGATGGTCTATATGTTGAGTTAATTAGTTTATAATTAAATTAATTATTTTATTTTGTTAAGATTAAGAAGTTCGTTAGTTAATTATATTAATTCGTCTTATTTAATTACTAGCCGAATTAACTAAAAGAATTCAATTTGGCTAGATTGTTAACTCCAAATGGCCACGGTTTAAAATTCATATGATCATTATCTTAATTCCAAGATTAGCTTTTCCCAGCCCATTCTCCCATTTCCTTTTGTTTTCCAATTTCCAGTAACCCATCAATTTCCCTTGTCCAATTTCCTCTCAACCGACCCAGCCCACAAAACAATTCCAATCCAAAACACCTAGCATCAATACAATACAACAACATCCCAACCGACCCATTCATTCTCAACCCAAACCCGGCCCAATTTCTTACCCACAAAAAGAACCCAGAACGTTCCAAAACATCAAATACGACATCGATTCCAAACATCAATGCTCTCACAACGTCCAGCAGTAGCAGAATATTCCAAGAGCAATTCGATTATTCCCTTCCAACGTTCACTAGCAGCAAACAGTTTCTCACGGCAATGCACGATTCCCAAATGGAAATATAAGAAAAGTAGCAGAAGCAGTGAGCAGTATGCTGCAATTTTGTTTTCTTCTCCAAACGTCCCTATCCTTATTAATGTCGTAGCAGCAGCCAAGCAAGTCGTTGGTCCCCCACTTTCCCCTTTCGGAATGGGGTTGAATTCTCAGGAAAATGTGTCTCCCCCAAATGGTGAAAGACTTTTGAGTTTGAATTTTGAATGGGGCCATTTCACCCGAATTCCCCCCAAAATCGTGCCCTAATTCCTCCTATTTAAACCCTTCTCTTCTTCTTTGTTGGGGGTGGGAAGAAAATTGGGGATATTGAGTTGGGAAAAAAGTTGGAATTTCAGTTGATACGAAATAGGTTCGAGTTTTGATTTTCGGCCTTCTTTAGATTTTTCGGTTTCCAGTAGCTAAAGACTACATACAAGAATATATTTGCAAGAAGAAAGGGATAGATACAGTTATTAAAACTGGAAATTCTGAGTCCTAGAAATCTGTTTCGAAGCTTGCATAGGAGATTTTTCATAGTAGCCTTGTTTGATTTTCATTTGTGGTGAAGTCGCTACTCCTCTGTTCGTTTTGGTCGCAGTCGCTGCCCGGAAGAAGGTAACGCTCTCTCCCTTTTAATACTTTCCTCATCTTTTCCGTTCCAGCATAATGTCTATAGTTGTGCTTTTGTTTTGTTTGCTATTGTTTGTTGTTGAGTTCTGGATGGTTTGATATAGTGTGTATTTCTTTATGCTATTTCAATGTAGTTGGATTCGTCTGTTCAAATCTATATTTTTTCGTTTTCGATGTCTTAAGATGTCAAAATGGGAACTCATTTCGCTAACGTTGATGGTATGAGCTATTTCTTCTTCAAATGAAAGATGATTTCTCAAACTGTCTAATATGGAAATTGGATGTTATATTATGTACTGTTTGAGATTAAGTCGTGGCTGCTCTCCCCTTCTTGTTATATTTGTTTGGTTTTGGCATCTCAAACCAACGTGTTGGTATTCATGGCTATTTGTTTGTCCTGGAAGTCCAGTTTTCAGTTTAACGGTATATTTTGGCCCAAATATGATTGTTTAGCTTTACTATTTGCCATGTTTTGGTGTTACTGTTTGATAGTATCATCCTCTAAGGATATTACTTTCTTCTTTTTGCCTATTTGTGTTTATATTTGCTCTATATTTTGCTATTATGTATTCCCCTGATAAGACTTGGCAACGTTTAGTTCTAACTAGTCCCCTTAGGAAAATTTTGGAAGCATATGGTATATGTTGACCAATTCTTATTTTTTTATTTGTTGTTTATAACCTCTCTAGTTATTACTTTTCTCTACTGTGCTATTCCATGCTGGGGATATTATAATTTATGCTTTGTTAGTTCTTATGTTTGGACAAATATGTATATTGTTCCTATATTTCTCTAATCACTGAAGTGTACTGTAATGAACAAGTTTTATCTTTGTTTCTCCATCTTTGTCATCTTGTATGTGTGTCATTAGTCTACATAATTATTTAAGTGCCTATAGTGTTCTCTTTATTTTTCTTTTAAAACTATTGTTGTCCATGTGCCACTGCACGATTCTCTCAAATGGGGATTATGTGTTAATTTCCACTTTCTTGGGTCAAAATGCATATTTTCCTGTAGGTTGGTTTACACTTCTTGCATCTATATCAGTTGGAATTATATATTAACTCCTTATACTCTTTTGCTTGCATGTGAAATCTGTCGGAGGTCACCACGAACTCGTTCCTTTCCCTTGCATTTCCAAGAGAGCCATAAAGGCTCAATTTCCTGTGTTTATCAAGTGGGCCAACTAAAAATTGTCGAACATGTCTCAGTTGGGAGAACACGCAGCAATTTTGAGAATTGAAAATTGGGCCTTTATTTCAGAAGACTGTATTTCGTTATTATTGGGCCTAAGCCCATTTATTCATTATGTTTGTTATTTTATAGAGTTTAGGACATGTGAAAAATTGGGCCTAAGGCCTAAAGAAAAATATTTATTTTTACGTTAGTTTAGGACAGGTGCAAGTGACTCTAATGGCCCAAGACAAAATGGACCCAAATACTGTCCCAGACGGACAGGAAAATCAGATTTGGGCCCAAATCTCTTTCCATCTTCAATTTGATTATGTTTGTGTTTGTTGTTAATCTTAAGGTCGAAAAAATTCAAATCCCCGAAAGACACCCATTTTGATTTAACAATTTAACTAAATCGGTCTTTTAATTGAACTTAAAGAATAATTTTGAGAAATATCTCACTTAGATATTAGTTCTACATTCTCCTCCTTTTCCCTTTAAAATGATTCTAATTATAAAAATTGTTCAAATCAAATTAAGTTAAATTATTTTAGCCAAATAGTTAATTGCCGGATAACCGCGTATTAGCGGACATTTCGGGTGCTTTAAAATTCTTCTCGAAATGCTAATACGAACCCTCGACCCCCTTAAATATTTTTCAATTGATTTCCTGTTTTAACCTTTTGAAAAAATAGTTTTCTTAATTTTTCTTGAAAATTAAGTGGTGACTCTTAAAACCAGTCTAATAAATATTTTTTAAAATAAAATACTATCAATAATGAATCACACAATTTAGTTACATCATACGAGATAATACACATCACACTTATTTCATCATAACATTTATAAATTTTGTTAATCTTTTAATATCAAAAGTCTAACGTAAATGATTATTATGAAAGGAATCAATTCATAAATCTATTCCTAAGATTACTACTAATTTGTTTCCTTTTCCGTTTTAATAGTTAACCATAAGTTTCTTCACATTGTATCGAACCTATGGACAACTTTCTGTGGCTCCTGTTTTTTAGTTAAATAAAAAAAGAGATAAGTGGTTAAAACACACCTAAAATATACCTTTTTTTTGAGTTTCATACCTGAACTATTGAAAGTGTGAGAAACACACCTAAACTATTACACTTTAGTTTGAAAAACACACCTCTGTGCTGACTGGACCAAATGTGTGTGTACACACTCTTTTACGCGCGTGTGGCCTTGATTTTCGTCCACATGGCTTCTTCTTTTTTTAAAAATAAAATATCAAAACACACCTAAACTATAAAATTGTTTGACTTCCTCACCTAAACTATTAGGAGAGTAAGAAACACACCTAAACTATCATTCATAAATTTGAGAAACACACCTTAAATTATATGTTACACTAGTTGCTTAAACTCGCTCAAAAGGGACTGATATTTGTATATCAATGATGCCATACAAGGAATCCACGACGCCCTTTGGTAGCTTTAATAATTTGAGGGGTGAGTGTTTGTCCATGACATCAGATTCTATTTTTTTGTTTGTTTAATAACTAGTTAGACTATATTTGTGGTATCATTATGCCACCAAATAGAGCATATTTTCTTTCTATT
>NW_006238994.1:1108372-1109830 GCF_000226075.1 Solanum tuberosum
CTGCCATTGGAGAAATGTCATGAGTCCAACTATTTACAAATGTTGTCACTTTAGTGAATCTATTCATTACCTTTTTCCTTATTTCTTCAAGCATACTGATGATAGTCTTGTGCCTAGCACCCAACACCCAAGCATTAAAACTTTCAGCCATATTGTTATCCACACTGTCACATTTTGAGGATGTCCTAAACTGTGCTTTGGACCATCTATTAGGATTGAAGTTTACCAAGTCATTAGAAATATCTTTGCCTAATTGTGCTAATTTATCCAAGTTCTTCCTGAGTTCAGCTTCAAATGTTGATCTAGCACAAGCCCAAAACCTCTTTCTTTCCTCAACACCTTTCCAGTTTTTTGACCAATTTGCAAGTATATGTCTTGCACACATTCTTTGTTCACATTCTGGAAGCAACTCCTAAACAGCTAAATATAATCCCTGAAAAACTTATGTGTTAAAATCACTCAAAATAATAACTAAAATATATGTTGCTTGGACTCTTCAAAAATGTCAATGAGGGCATGTTGAATTAGCCAAAAGTAGTGTATTTTTTGTTAATTCAATACAAGTGTGGCATCAAAAGTGAAGAGTCCGCACAACTAAGACTAACATCACTTAACAACTAAAGCTAAAAGGGATGAAAATAGTAGAAAAAAAAGAAAAACAGTAGCTAAACAAGTTGAATAACAAAGTACCACTAGAGTTTCTAATTTTGTGGACAAGATAAAATGTTGTTATGAACTATCAAAAGGTCCTTACAAAATGCTGAAATCAATAGTTAAAAACTACTTATAACACATCAGCTAAAAAACTCATGAAATCAGTAGTTAAAATTGGATGATAAGAGATGAAAACAGAGGTTAAAACAGAGACTTAAATTAGTAGCTAAAATTACTTAAAACACATTAACTAAAACTTGTAAAATCAGTAGCTAAAATAGCTGAAAACAGCAGCTAATATTGGCTAAAAAAGCTAAAAAAACAGCTAATATTGGCTAAAAAAGCTGAAAACAGCAGCTAATATTGGCTAAAAAACCTGAAAATAGCAGCTAATATTGACTAAAAAAGCTGAAACCAGAGGATAAAAGTCGTACCTTTTGCATATCACTTATGATAGTCAATCCTTCTCCTTCATCATTAATGTCCAAATCAGATTTCAAGATTCTCAAAAACCAAGTCCAAGTTTCTCTACTTTCAGTTCCAACAACAGCCCATGCTATTGGAAACATCTGATTATTCCCATCCTTTGCAATAGCAACAAGTAGCTGGCCTTTAGATATTCCCTTCAAAAAGCAACCATCTAACCCAATGCACTTTCTACAACCCTCAATGAATCCTTTTTTCAAAGCTGAAAAACAAATATAAAAGGAATGAAAGAGTTTTTTTCCATCATCACAATTTGTCACTTTCACCACACAAGTGCTTCCTGGATTTGATTCAAGAAGCATATCTCTGTAGTCATAG
>NW_006238994.1:1110431-1116021 GCF_000226075.1 Solanum tuberosum
TTTTTTTTCTTCAAATATGCTTTCAAATCCTTCTTAACTATGCTTAGCTCTTCATGAATATCACTCCCATAACCATCCTCGTCACTAGAAAAGTTAACATTCTCATCACTTTCAGCATCACTATGCACAATAGTTTCTACTTCATCTTCCTCCAAATCTTCATCTTCACTAGAAAACTTCAATTCATCTTCAGCTTCATTTGTGTTTCTGCTGCCATTTTCTATTAGATTTGATTGTTGGACCCCGACAATTTGATTTCTACCATCAATAAGTGTTATTTCTTTACCTAAAGGTGCATTGAGACCTTCACCAGCTTTGTTGGTAGATTCTTTATTAGGTCTATCCACTTCATTGCATGTGGTCTCAAAAGACTCATTGGTCACATGTGTTGTTTTGATAAAAACTTGCCCTTTATGGAAGATATAAATGTCCATAGTACCCCCAACAACCAACAAATTGGCTAAGACCAATAAATCCCTATCTTTAACCAATTCTACCAAATTGCCAACTTGAGCAGCTCCAATATATATTTTTCTATATTGGTAACCCCAAAATCCCTGCAATAGTCATTCACTTCTGGAATAGACAAATGGTTTATATCAACATTTGAAGGCATATTCTTTCCCTCCCCCCCCCCTCCCAATACTAACAGGTCCTACCTCACTCACAAGTATACCACCGATGTGAAACCTCAAATTTACGTACTTAGTGTCCATTACCTTAGAACAATTGAAATATGCAAAGTTTAATAAGCCAACTATTGTTCATGAAATCAGTAGCTAAAAATGGCCACCAGTACGAAAATTAAGTTCAGGAGTAAAAGAAAGAGTACCTTATGTAGTCAATTTCTTCTCCTTTCAACTCTTTTAAGATGGAATGGATCAAAACCTAAAAAATTATACAAAATCGTTACTATTTTGAGACAAAAATAAGAACCCTAACATTTTTTGACAAATGAGTAACTAACCTTGAAACGATGATGAATTTGTGAATTGATAGTGAAAACCCTAAATTTACTCAAATTTTCACACACCAAAGAGACTCAACTGAGAACAGAGAATGATGCTTCTACATGTTGAAAGTTAAACTTTAATCTTTTGACATGGTGGAATTTGTTTCCATGTGGCAATCTATGTGGCATTTAAAAAATAATAATTGAGAGAGTGTAATACACACACTATCATATTTTTACTTGAGGTGTGTTTTTCAAAATAAAATGTAATAGTTTAGGTGTGTTTCTCAGACTTTCGATAGTTCGGGTATGAAACTCAAAAAAAAGGTATAGTTTAGGTGTGTTTTAACCACTTATCTCATAAAAAAAGGTATGATTTTATATCAAGAAGCGTTTGTAGTCCAACGGTTAGGATAATTGCCTTCCAAGCAATAGACCCGGGTTCGACTCCCGGCAGACGCATTTTTTTTTTCTCCTAATGTTAGTTGCTGGTATATTCACTTTTAGTGAACACTGCTGAGCTATGTGAGACAGAAGCATTCGGTTCTCGAAAATCTGGAGCAATAATCCAAGGTTTTCAGAATTTTATTTTGTAATGCTAGCTTCAAATTTCAAAAGTTATTTTGTTCTTTTATTCAATCTGTGGAAAATGTTAGTTGCTGGTATATTCACTTTTAGTGAACACTGCTGAGCTATATGAGACAGAAGCATTCGGTTCTCTGAAAATCTGGAGCAATAATCCAAGGTTTTCAGAATTTTATTTTGTAATGCTAGCTTCAAATTTCAAAAGATTGATAACTTGGCTATACATGTATCATCAGTATGGTACATGTCAACATTTATTCTGACTTGTGCAGAGCATGAAGAATATACAAGGAAGCAGACGACAGGAAAATACACACGGAGTAGCTCAATAGATCAGCACCAGTGGCTATAGGGACCATCTTGCTCCTCTCGAACATCTTGACTAGAAGGATCATAACAATTACATGTCCAACTTTGGTTTTAAGTTCATCAAGCGAACTGATCTTCATCCATTTTGGCCTCTCCTGCATAGCACCATCAACTGAATATTCAAACCAGAGAACTAAACAGATAACTCTATACCTACAGGCTACAATTGCACATACGTTTCGTGTTTGATGTATGCTAGATGCACTCAAAGGACCACAACTCATAACAGTAATTACAAAAGAAAGAATGTTGCTTCCTGAAACTTATACTTCTTATGATTACAACAATCTTCAGCCAAACAGAATGCATTGTAGTTCTGAGAGTACCACAATCTTTAGCAGACTACTAGCAAGTTTAAACAATTCTTAAGTAACCAGCATCATTTATGTCATCTCTAATTTTCTTTCTCAAGTAATCAAACAGGAATGAACACACTGAAGTTTATGAGGAAGGCAACAATATGTAGTGGAAGTATAAGAACCATTAAGATTTGCACAAAAACAGTTTTGGGAAAGCAATAGTGTACATAAGAAGATCCAGAGTGCACTATACCTTCAGAGCAAACATCCCAAACAAGGAAGAATGCTTGAGGGCACGGTCAGCAGTTGGACTCCCATCAGCAGAGAAATCAGTGATAAACAATCCATACAAGCCCATTCCGAATATGAACATCACGGTCCCAGCAAGATAAACATCTGCATTAAAAGGAAAATAAACTCAGGATCACTAAAGGAATACTACAATGAAGTACTATATCACCCTGCTTGACATTCTAATACAGTTCTAAAGTGCTGATAAGCTTTCATCTCGAAATCAAAATATCTGTGCAATCATTGAATGTCTCCCCTCACTGAGGTACCTCTTCTACGATTTTTCTGATTACAAGCATGATGATCTTTAAGAAATCAGAGATCATTTCAGAAACTCACCTATAGCTTCAACCAACCGCAGAACCATCTGTCCTGTGTGAATTCCTTTGACACAGCTCGTCCAATAAACCTTGTAAGCGTCAATAATGTAGATACAACCCTACAAAAGGGAATTTAACTGTAAAAACAATGGATAGAACCCGTAAAGTTGCATTACCTCTTATTTGATAATGACATGTATTAATTATAAGGAAGAATAATGCACAGATTAGTCAATAATTAAGCGTATGAAGCAAAACCAATGCATGTTCAATGCCTTAAAACACTAGAGAAAGGCTTACAAAAACATAAATGTACCTAAATAAATAATTAGCTTAGGATAACTGTATTTAGTAAACTATAGACAGAAAATCAATGTTTTACACCTAAGTTACAAATGGATTACTGTTAGTCTGATTTTCAACATGCAATTTTCATCGCATAAAAAAGAGCTCGTAAAGTTTAACTCAAAAGCATCTAAAAATCATATAAGATCAATGAACCAACATCTTATCGATCTAAATCTTTAGATTATATATGGTCAAAAAACAACAAGTAAGAGGCAGAGTCAGAATTTGAAACTTATGAGTTTGAGATTTTTATTCTTTTAATTTACTATGTTCTAAAAGAATACTTAATTTCTAAATATTCAATGAACTTCTTAAGACAAATACACAAGGGTTTAGATTAAAGCTACTCGTTAAAAACAAACTAAGCAATGAGGAATTACATTGAGGAAGCAGAGCAGTGAACCAGCCAATGAACCTCCAATAGCAAAGAACGCCAGAAAGCGGAAGTCAAATATGGCCTGTTCAAATTTAGATATCAATTTATGTTCATATGAACAACGAGTAGTAATAATACATCAATTTTTTGTACCATTTCAACAGTTGACTCAGTGTTCTGAACAAATCTAACAAGTCCATTTTGAGGGGTCTTAGAGGGCTCAACAAAGGGCACTACTGGTGATGTTAGTACAGTACTTTCACTTGATGATTCATGAGAAGGCATAGCTGATGCTGATGCAGATGATGCGCGTATAATAGGCAATTGTCTGTAATTTGTTCGAGTTTGAAGGTTAGATATACGAAATGATAGTGAAACGGAGGTTAATGCAGCCATTGAAGCTTATCAGAAAGAGAATAAAATTTGAAATTGTTTTGTGAAGAAGATTACTACTAGCAAATACTAGTGATATAAGAGCAAGAGGTACCACATGGTTTGTTTGGGACCCGCTGTCTTTCTCAATAAGGCTCTATTTTGGCGCCTATATCTGTCAAACAAAAAAAATAAAATAGGACAATTCTTCTAACATTTTTTTCACATTTCTTTTGTATGTACTCCCTCTATACTCTTTACCAATCGAATAAATTATAGGGTTGAATATGATGTATTACGAATATTATCATTAATAATATTGATATTAATTATATTGATATTAGAGGCGTATCTAAGGGGGTCACCGGGTTCACGTGAATCCATGGTTCCCTCCCGAGATTATATATAGTAATTTTTATTTTTTTTAAATATTGAAATATAGATGTGTGAACCCACACTTGAAGTATCACATAATGCGATTATGACTGGGTGCACCTCCCTCCTCGAGGTTAGAAATTTGAATTTTATATTTATCTTATTTTAATTTTCTTTCTAAAATTAGATAACACTTCTCTAAGTGGTAATTGCTATATATATATAGAGAGAGAGAGAGAGAATTAATTTTAGACCTATAATTTTAAAATTTTAACTATTTTTAGTAGTAAAAACCTAAATGTCGAACCGGTCAAATTTATATCATAGATCAACTTTTTTATAATAGTGCACCCATCATCTTAAAATCCTGGATGCACCTCTGATTGGTATATGTTCTGCTGAAATTGAACAAAATAATTTTTTCTTGAAGTTGATAAGGTTTATTTATTGCATATTTAAACCTTACGATAGCCTAATTATTATTTTGAATTTGACAATTTGATAGTTTCGACTATCTTAGATGTTGATGTGGGAAAGAACGTAAATGTATTATTCCCTCCGTTTCATTTTATATGTCACATTTTTACTTTTGCACTTGCATTAAGAAATAATGTAATTTTACCCTTCTATCCTTATTTAATTTTTTTGGAACTCAAGTTTTCAATCAATGATTATGAATTAATTTACTTTTGATTTAAATTTAATTTTAACCAATGAACATGAATCATTTACTTAGCTTTTCTAAGTTGGTCAAATGTATATTTTCAAGGCTAATAACTCACAAGGGTAAAAAAGGAACAATATGGTAATTTATGCATTGATTTTATAAAATGACAAGTATTTCCGATCAAATATTTATAGAAAGGGATGACACATAAAAAGGGACGGAGGGAGTATTTTTTAGGTGCAGGGGATGAAAGAGAAATTCAAAACTCATCTTTCAAGTATGGTATTTTTTTCAACTATTAGTTGTCCACACAATTAATATAATAATTTATTTCTTTTAATTGTGTCACTCTTTTGTTTTTAATATACATTATATATTTTATTCCTATTTTTTTATTAGAGAAAATGATTATTTATTTCAATTATATATATATATATATATATATTTTGGATTTGAAATTACATAAATTACTTAACACCCTTTTTGTTTTATCCAAATAAAAAAGAAGATTTAAGCAAAGTAATGAAGTTCAAATAGTACAACTTAGGGTGTGTTTGGTATGAAGGAAAATGTTTTCCTGGAAAATAAGTAGATTTTTTATTTATTTTCTCATTTTTGGTTGGTGAGTAGAAAATA
>NW_006238994.1:1116421-1124241 GCF_000226075.1 Solanum tuberosum
GGGTGGTAGGGGGTGGGGGTAAGGGTGAGGGTGGGGTAAAGTTAAAAAAATAAATTAAAAACAAGTTTTTTTAGGGGGAGTGGTATGAGGGTAGGGACAAAATAAATTGATTTTTTCAATTAAAAAAAATGTAATTTGAAGTTGGAAGAGAGTTTTGGAAAATGTTTTCCTTAATTTTTTAATGGAAGTCATTTTCCTTAAATTTGAGGAAAATGAGTTGATTTGGAAAACATTTAATCCAACTAAACATGAGAAAATTGGAAAACATTTTCCTTCCTACCAAACACACCCTAAATGAAAAGAAAAAAAATGTATATTTTTGTAATGAGTATTTATTTTAACTATGTATTGTTCTTTTTCGAATTAAATTCGTAAAACATTTGTTTGAATTTTTTTTTCTTTATACTTTTTCTTTAGATTTAATGATTATTTGTTTTATAACATGCATTCCTTTTTTTATTGGCCAAAAATGTTTTAAAAAAAGATTGATTAGAATATCACTATCTTTTGCTCTAATAAAAAAAAATTATAATCAAAATACTTGTTCCGAGTTTTTTCTACAAATTTGGCTTGAAGAAGACTATTCAAATAATTGGTAAACTTAAAACAGGTCAAAATATATATTTTATCCCCAAAAAAAGTCATATGAATAAGAAAATTCACGTGACAGTGCGTATATCACACTTTTATGGATTGCCAATGTTCAAGGGGTCGTGTTTTTAAATTGTCATGTTGAGGAGGATAATTAAGTCAACATAAAGTTAAGATGTGCATTGAAAAACTCGTCAAGTTCAAGTTTATGATGACGATTTGAGTGGTATTTTGATAATGATACAAGTATACCTCTTATAAGTGATACATTGATATAATGTGAATTGAGCAAACAGATACATCGAAATTGATGAACAAATATAGTAAAATTGAGCGAACAAATACAACGATAGCATAATTGAGCGAACAAATGCAATGAATTTGAGCGGCATATACATCGAATTCGAGCAAACAAATATAACAAATTTAAGTGACCGATATAGCTCCAAAACAATAGTTATAAATCCTAAATCATAATTAGGTAAACTATACCTACTAATGAATCTCATTTTTAGTTGCTGTTTCTCTATTTTCCTGGTTTGATTTTTTTTTTCTTTGGATATTTATTAGTACTACTATAGGCACTCACTTTACAAACAACTAAATAAAAACATGGATATATATACCTAGTTAAATGGAAAGTGAAGAAGTATGGAATTCGATTTTATTAATTTATTTATTTATTATATTTCGATTTTAAGGTTATGTAAGCTTAATAACATAAGTTCAAAATTGAAAATTACTGGTTCTGGACTCAGGCTATTGTACTTTAGTTATTCTGAAGAATCGAATTTAAAACAATGAACTTGAAAAAATCAAACTGAATTGAATTAGTTTGGTATGATATTTCACTATTAAAAATTTGAAAATCGAACTGAATCAAAATTTGAAATAACTAATGTTATGAAGTAAAATCCCTGCCTTGCTATAAGGTAAGTTCCGATTGCTTCAATGAATTTGTCATAGAAATCCCTGTTGTTGTAGTCACTATTACAGGTAGTCCGGTACGTTACAAGCATCGTGTTGTTGTTATTGCTAACATGATTAATTGAGATTGAATTCTGAAATTGCTGGTAAAGAGACTTAAACGGCCATTCTTTCAAAGCTTGAGCAGAGCAAACACGAAACAGAGAGAGAATCGCGAAGAAGACAACTGATTTCGTTGCGATACCCATATATGCTTTCGTTATGCATATATTTTTCAATACTTAATATAATGTATTCATGTACGAGTGATGTAATAAGGTGATTGATGTAGGAGTACAAAATATATATAAGGGTAGAACTGGACCTCTTCCTAATTCTAATTGGATTTTTACTTGGAACTTAATTAACCTTTTCAAATTCAGTTTAAGTTTTTTTTTCTTGGCTACAATGTAGTAATTGGAAATCAAAAGTCTTACTATCCATATAAAATTTAGAAATTTCAATTTTAAAAATTAACCTATCAAAAAGAGTACCTCTGAAAGAAAAGAAAAAAAATTAAACCGTAAATAAGAATATGACATTATATAGTAAAGAAGACGTTAAACTCTTAACAAAAAAAAGTAATAAATCACATTCACATAAATGCTAAAATATATAGTAGAATAAATAAAATTGATTGAACTAATTAAACATTTATATTATATAAGATTGGTTGTGTATGAAACTAAATTATCATTTGAAATAATCTAAAAAAAAAAGCCTCTAATTTTTACTATTAAGATTTAAGAGCACTTATACTTTTGAACTACTTTGCTTGTGGGAGAGTATATATTGGAGCTACTTAACTAACGACAAAGATATTTTTGTTCCAAAAATAATATGGAAAGAAAAATTGTTCTATTTCGAATAATTTACTATAAAAATAATAATATAGAACTCCAATAATATTTTTTTAAAAGAAAAGGTCGAAAAAAGTAAAAACAGAAAATTTGAAAATATCTACTAGCCTCAAAATATATCTACATTAATGGAAGAGAAGAAAAAAAAAACATATTTCTCTTTTAAGTTGAGATTTGTATGGCCATGGCTGCATGGTCCTGTTCAAACCATTCTCCAGCTTCACTCTTCCCTTATCCTTCTAAATTATCCACTAAACCTTTCTTCCATTATTCAATTCTGTATTGCCCTAAAAATTGCTCTTTTTTGGACCCAATTCATGCATTGACAATTGAAGCAGCTAATGAAGCTTTTACAATTGAAGGAAGTTCTTTGGTTTTCGATACCGATTTTGAGGAGAGTATCAATAAAGTTGAGATGTTTGATGAGAAGATTGAGTTAGCATTGAGAAGAAAAAATAGAAGAAAAAGAAGGAGGTGTTGTTATTCAGAATGTTTGGAAATGGAGAAAGGGGATAGGATTTTGAATTCTAAACCCTTAAAAACAGGTTTCTACTTGACCCATGAGGAAGAGGCAAAGTATTCTTGGTACCTTAAGGTACATTTCCAGGATTCATCAATTGAGATTGTAAAGATACTTTTGTTTGTAGGTTAACAATGTTTATCCTAGAGAATTAGATGCAGGGGCGGAGTCACGTAGGGTCAAAAGGGTTCATTTGAATCTTTCGGTGGAAAATTACACTGTTTATTTATGATGGAAATGATTTTGTACGTATATATAGTAGATGTTGGATTATCTTTGGCTTCTTTGTGTGTTTGCTTCTTCATATTTTGAGTTTTCGTAGTGAAAATTCTGACTCTGCCACTGTTTAGATGTAATTAACTTATTAGTGACATGATTGGGTAAATACTATTTACTACATTGTATGTGGATAGAACTTAAAAACTCTCATTTATATAGAAAGTATGTCTTCTTTGCATTGTTTTAAGAGAGTATAGTGATGATAATCGAGATAGTAATTCATACAATTTGAAATAAAATGAGTAGACGTTTTAATTTGTAGCTTCTTTGAATAAACTGATGGTTTAAGTAAAGATTGTGGAAAAGAACTTGACCAAAAGATTCCTTAGCTTGAACAGGTTTATAACTGGTTTTATGGTGTTATTATTTTCTTGCTTGTTTATTTTGTTGTCTTCACTTTATTTGTTCAACTCTTGTCCTAGGAAGAAGCAAGAATTGAGATACTGAGAAAGATGGTTGAAGAAACAAGTGAGATTGACCTGAGTTCAAAGCAACTGGCTAAGGCTGCAGGAATGAGCACACAAAGACTGGATAAGCTCTTGATTAATGCAAAAGAATCACAAAAGAAGATAATTCAATGCTATAGAGGGCTTGTTGTATCTGTTGCAGCTTCATATCAAGGCAAAGGATTAAGCTTACAAGATCTAATTCAGGTCCTCACTTTCTTCTCTGTAATTTGGTTTTATTGCCATTGCGATTCTGTTTCCCTTTGGACCGTAATCAGTTATCACCCCCTTTTTCACTGCTAATTACAGGAAGGAAGCATAGGTCTACTTCATGGTGCTAAAAAGTTCAATCCTAAGAAGGGGTATAAGCTTTCTACTTATGCTTATTGGTGGATTAGGCAAGCTATTTCAAGAGCCGTAGCAAACAAGTCTAGAGTTATTAGATTACCGGTAAGCTAATGCATTATAAGGACTTCATTACTCTTAATATTCACCATTGTGCAAGTTTTGCATTTTGTGATATAGTGATGACTGTCAAATTTTGTGATGGTTCTAGTGCAATGGCCATGAAATTTTGCAGTAGTCTAGAGCTGAACACCAAATCTGCAGGGTTTTTTTCTTCATGGACATTTCAGCATAATCATGCAATGAAAATCATAATGATTGCTAAATTAGTTTACTGACAATAAGCCCATGAGGCCAACTTTCTGGTTAAGTAGATACATGTATAGCTAGTTATGATTGTAATAAGTGAAATGCATTGGTTAGTCTGTTATATGCAGGGGAGCATATCTGAGCTTGTTCCAAAGATTTGCAATGCCAACACTGAATTAAGTAGAAAGCTTCGACGAATGCCTTCCTACGATGAGATTGCAGAAGCTCTTGGTATGGATGTTTCAACTGTTAGACTAGTTATCGAGAGGAACCGAGCACCAATTTCCATTGATCAAATAGTAACTAGCCAAGGCTACATGTCATTGCAGGTTTGTCCCAAGTCTTTGTTGTTTCAACAATTGTTTTCTTATATTAGCATCGCTAATGAGAATTTGTCGCTTATAAGCTGCTGGAAATTGAATTAGTCTTGCCTACAAAGAATAACTTGATAGAACTTCTTATTGAGCTAATGCTGATCAAGCTTGACTTAAACTTACACACGAAAAGGCGCTTGATTAATGATGCGTAAAAGCTCGCGCCTTACGGTCAAATTTTGATTGTTGCAGAATATCATATCAGGGCCAGAAGACACAACACCAGAAGAAAATGTGAAAAGACAAATGATGAAGCAAGACCTGGAGAAGATTCTCCACAATGTGTTATGTGATAGAGAAGCAAAGATTCTGAAACTGCACTTTGGCCTCAATGGAGATAATCCTCAATCTTTTGAGGAGATTGGAAGAGTGCTTAAGCTTTCAAGAGAAAGGATTAGACAGATTAATTGCACTGCCTTGTCAAAGTTAAGAGAAAGTAGTATGTTAGACAACTTTAAAATGTACATAACATGAAAATATTCTGTATAAGACAAGATTTTTTTGTACATTGTTCACAAGAAATATTGAATTGATACAGTAACTATGTAAGATCAACAAACAGTTGATCAATCATGTGAGAACCTTTTCCTTTTTTGGAGCTAACTAGATAAAGAAGAAGAAGAGAACAAGGAATATATATTACTCCTGACAAAATCAACAGCATAAGCTGGAAAATATTAAGCTTCCTCCATTAATGGAGGTCACGAGAGGAGCATTCAGAGAGAGAGAAGTAAAAAGATTTTTTATTGAGAATGAACTAAGAGAGTATAATCAATACAGTATTGTGTATATATACACTATTTCAGCTAACTAACTTGATCTGACAGAATAACAACTTAACCAACTAACTTTGTTAACTCTAACTAATTTTGTGAATTCTAATGCAACTAATGCTAACTGTGTGATTAACTAAATTGTAATCTCATCACCCCCCCTCAAGTTGGAGGTGAGCTGAACACAGACAACTTGCCCAAAAGAGTAGCATGCTTGACACCAGTCAAGGCTTTGGTGAAAACATCTGCCAATTGAGAACCTGTGGAAATGTGTTGGAGTGTGATCAGGCCTTGTTGGAGCTTGGTTCGAACGAAGTGACAGTCCACCTCTATGTGCTTAGTTCGCTCATGAAAAACAGGGTTCTTAGCTATGTGAACTGCTGCCTGGCTATCACAGAAAACAGATATAGGCAAGGAGCACTGCACTGTCAGCTCATCAAGTAATCTTTCCAGCCATACCAATTCACCAACTACTTGTCTCACAGCCCTGTACTCAGCTTCTGCAGAAGATAAGGAGACTGTGGCTTGCTTCTTAGACTTCCAACTGATGGGACTATCGCCCATGAGGACTAGGTAACCACTGACTGACTTTCTTGAATCAGGACAAGTAGCCCAGTCTGAATCACAAAAAGCACTGATATTGAGGTCAGGTTTAGTAGAGACAAATATTCCCAATGTAGGGTCTTGTTTGAGGTATCTTAGGACATGATAAGCAGCCTTCAAATGAGGTTCTCTGGGTGATTGCATGAACTGACTGAGGTGCTGGACACTATATGCAATATCCATTCTTGTGTTGGAGAGAAAATTGAGCTTGCCAACCAACTTTCTATAGTGAGTAGGATCTGATAATAACGTGCCCTCTGTGGCCATCAGTTTTTCAACAGGATCAAGTGGTGAAGTAGTGGTTTTGCAGTCAGCAGAATCAAACTCCTTCAGGAGGTCAAGAGTGAACTTCCTCTGTGAAATGAGGACACCATCAGGTCTATATAGTATTTCCAACCCCAGAAAATAATGCAGTTTCCCTAGATCCTTTATTCGAAACTGATCATGCAAGAAGGCTTTCAAAGAGGCAATTTCCTCCAAGTCAGTCCCAGTCAAAATGATATCATCGACATAGACAGCAACAAACACCAACGAGCATCCCTGCTTCTTATAAAACAAGGAATAGTCACTGTTGGAATGAGTGTACCCTTTTGAACATAGGTTGCTAGCTAGCTTATCATACCACTGCCTACTAGCTTGCTTTAAGCCATATAATGACTTTTTTAATTTGCAGACCATGCCCTTACCAACCATTGCAAGTCCTTGTGGTAATGTCATGAAGACCTCCTCATTCAAATCACCATGGAGAAAAGCATTATTAACATCTAGTTGATACAAGTCCCAACCCTTTTTAACTGCCAAAGAAATGAGGGTCCTAACAGTAGTCATCTTTACTACAGGTGAGAAAGTCTCATTGTAGTCTATACCAGCCTATTGTGTATAACCCTTTACTACCAATCTTGCCTTGTACCTCTCTATACTTCCATCTGCTTTGTACTTAATTTTATACACCCATCGGCACCCAATAGCATGCTTGCCTGTAGGTAGAGGGACCAACTCCCAAGTGTCATTTGCATATAACGCCTCAAATTCTTGTGTCATTGCTAGTTGCCAGGCAGGATTTAAAATTGCTTCTTCATAAGAGGAAGGTTCACTGTCATGTGGAATAGTATGAACTAGCTGCTGACTATTGGGGCATAGGGAGGTGAAACAAACATAGTCATGATTGGATATAAATGAGGTGAGGGAATGTGGAGCAGAGGTATTAGTGTTAGAGGTGGAAGGATGAAGCTTAGGTAAAGTGTAATTGTATTCTTTCAGGTAATTGGGAGTGTGGATGGACCTGGTTGTCCTTCTAGGTTCTGGTGGAGCATCACTAAATGAGAGTGAAGGTGCAGTTACAGGTTGTGTACATGTATTCAGTGTGGCTTCAAGAGTATTAATGGGAACATGATCAATGGCAATATCTGGTGATGCATGAGTGTTCAACAGTTCATCATGTACAAAAATATTATTTGCACCAGGTATGGTAGACAATTTAGCAGGATGATTAACAAGTGAATTAAGGACAGAATTAAAACTCGAATTAGGAGGAGCAATAACAAAGGGAAAAACAGTTTCATGAAAAAAAACATCCCTGGATACATGAATTCTTTTGGTAGCCAAGTCTAGGACCTTGTAACCTTTTGTATTATAAGGGTATCCAATAAAAATGTGTGGTGTGGCTCTTGGTTCAAATTTATCCTTGTGATTCTTCAAAATGGTTGGAAAACAAAGGCATCCAAAACTTCTAAGGTGGGAATAGGTTGGCCTTT
>NW_006238994.1:1124747-1128789 GCF_000226075.1 Solanum tuberosum
GAAGGAAAATTATTGACAGAACTTGAAGAAAAATCAACACTGTAAGCTTCTTTATTAGAAACAGGAGAACCTTTTACAGTAAATGATGGTGAAGTTTGACACTCAGTCCCAGTTAAGACTTGTTTACTTTGAACTAAGGAAGGAACATGTTGGTAATTGAAAAAACTATCAGTAGAACAACAGATGACAGGAGATAAACCACCAGAAGCTGGATCACAGTTGTGGCATTTTGGACAGAAAAAATACAATCCATTCCTAGCTCTACCAAGTGCCAGAGGGCTCTTCAGAGAAGGGCCCTGCAATAGACAAGAAGAGCTATTAAAACTGACTGTTCCTTTGAGTTGGAGTGCCAAACAATGAACTGAAATCAAATTAAATTTGAAACTAGGTAACTTTGTACAGAGTCAATGTTGAATTCAAACAAACATCACCAATTTCAGTTACCTTGACTTTGTATCCATTTGGTAAGGTGATCAAGGAAGGATAAGGCAGTGTTCTAAGGTTAGTTAAGGCATTTTTTGTGTAAGTCATGTGATGTGATGCTCCTGAGTCTATGATCCAAGAATCAGCAGCTAATCTAGTACATTTACATGATAGATTACCTATCTCAGTAATTGAAGAATAGCAAGCTAAAATACCTGCTAGGTTCACAGCTCCACTAAGCATATTTCCTGAGCCATCAGTCCCATTTCCAGCTTGCAGAGATCCCAAGAGGTTAAGCAATTGCTCATATTGGCCTTTGGACAGATTCAATGGCATTTGTCTCTTTGACTCATCAGACTCCTCATTGTGATTCTTGTCCTCTTCAGAACTGTATGCATTTGCTGCAGAACCTGAGCTTCTTCCCTTAGGAGGTCTAGAATTGGATGGATAACCATGAAGTTTGTAGAATCTATCCTTGGTATGACTAGTACGTTTGCAGAAGTCACAAAACAGATTTGATCTATTACCAGTGCTAGAATTACCTCTGAAGATAGTGTTGGTGTTGGGATTTGGACTATTAGTACCTCCTCTTGAGGATGCATAGTTGGTCCTAAAAACTCTGGATCCTGTAGCAACATTAGGTGAAACAGAGGCATTTAGTGAAGTGGATTCCAAAGTAGTGTGATTGTGAGGTCTAACTTCCCTTTGTCTTTCCTCCTGTAACAATATAGCAAAAGCTTGTGCCATGCTAGGTAATGCAGGCATCATGAGAATGCTTCCTCTCACAATAGTGTACATCTCATTCAAACCCATCAGAAAATGTACAAGTCTCCTATCCTGTTCAGCTTGGTGCATTTTGGCCTTACCACCACAGACACATACACAAGTACAGCAGGAGTGAACGTCAAGAGTGTTCATCTCCTCCCATAGTTTCTTCATCTTCGTGTAATAACCAGTGATATCCAAAGTTCCTTGCACAAGATCATTGATCTCCTTTTGTAACTGATAGAGTTTACAACTATTAGTCTGGTCATATCTCTCTTCTAATTCATTCCAAAGTTCCATGGCATTGTTAACATACTGTAAACTGTCGCGCAAATCAGGTGAGAGGGAATTGAGAATCCATGAAGTCACCATATCATCACACCTCTCCCATTGCGGGAAGGAAGGATCTGTAGAAGTTGGCTTAACAACTTTCCCAGTGATGAAACCAGTCTTACTCTTAACAGATAGGGCCCTGAGAACAGCTCGTCTCCATGATCTGTACCCAGTTCCATCAAAAACAGCTGGTAATAATGTTGAACCTGCGTTCTCAGAAGGATGCAAATAGAGTGGACTACTGAAATCTATTTGAGGAGCAACAACTGGTGCATCACCCATGGATGAAAATTGAAGATCAATGTTGGGGACAATTTCAGGATTTACAAAGGGAAAAAACAGAAGAGAGAAAACGTAGATCTAAGGAAGTGAACACAAAAAAACAGGGGAACAAGAAATCACGGAATCCCTAAATCACAGATCGTGAAATCGAATCGAAAGTAGGAGAGAAAAGAAACTGGATGTGCAATACTCACGAAGTAATGCAGATGCGGAAAACAAAAAACATCCCTTAGCTACTGATACCATGACAAAATCAACAGCATAAGCTGGAAAATATTAAGCTTCCTCCATTAATGGAGGTCACGAGAGGAGCATTCAGAGAGAGAGAAGTAAAAAGATTTTTTATTGAGAATGAACTAAGAGAGTATAATCAATACAGTATTGTGTATATATACACTATTTCAGCTAACTAACTTGATCTGACAGAATAACAACTTAACCAACTAACTTTGTTAACTCTAACTAATTTTGTGAATTCTAATGCAACTAATGCTAACTGTGTGATTAACTAAATTGTAATCTCATCAACTCCTACTTTCTACTCCCACTAAAACTATGAAAAATCTACTTAGCTGAATGTAAAATGTTTGGTGCGTGACAGTGTAACAATGAAAAACTATATGATCTATTCATTAAAATAATACAGTACTAAACAAAATGATACCTTATGAAAACATATGTAACAACCTTGAGTGTAACTCCTAATTATGAATGGAAACACCTAACCTACATGGCATATATACATGATTCCATCATATGTTATTTCTGAAGTTTTATGGCACTGAGTACCTATATGTTGTGTCTCTGACTTCCTTCCCCTATTTTTTTTATGCATTTCATTCTATATTTGGTCTGCTTCAAACAAAATGAGAAAAAAGGGTCCGGTCAATAGCATAGCTCTTTCTTTCCCGGTCTCCTTTCGAAGGAGAGGCCTTCACATTCCTAATCAGTTAAGGTTGGATGGCTTTCTTTGCCCCAGCTTGGCGAATCCCATCCCTACACAACAACATTCTTTGTTTGTGCGCCCTTACCGTTTTCGACCGCCCGCGCAACGCGCGCAGCTTCTTCTGAACCGGAACAAGAAAGAGCTCATAACCACTGCTTGTGAACAGCTCTCCTCAACTTAAGGCGCACCTACTCTTACTAGAAGTCTAGTCTCTCTCAGGTCCAGTTTAGTAGACATAATACAAAACAATAAACTTTCAACAAGAAGCGTTTGTAGTCCAACGGTTAGGATAATTGCCTTCCAAGCAATAGACCCGGGTTCGACTCCCGGCAGACGCATTTTTTTTAATTTGAAAAATGGCCCCTTTTTTTCCATTTAAAAAATGTCCCTATGAATGAGATCGTTGTCAACACTTGTCATTTTTTGTCTTGTCATTATATGATAGGTTTGTTTGTCAGTTTTTGTCTTGATAGGTTTGTCATTTTCTCATTTTAGTGTAATGTCATAGTTGCGTACAATTTTGTTATTGTGAATTGTGTGGCCAGATGAAGAAAAGGATATCTAATTGGAAATCCACAAAAAAAATGTGTTATTACAAATTGCATGCATATATTGATTTTCCCTATCTTGGAGGGTGGATATTTGTATTAAAATTTCAAGGCCGAACCCATTGACAGCCTCAGAAAGTGAAAGTTGGCACTAACGATGGGTTCCGCCAAATTTCAATAGCATATCTGATTATATGTTCATTCTTTAGTCTATGGTGAAAGGTAGATATTGCATTGATGGAACATTCACTTTTAGCTAGCTTTGGCCAAAGATTTCCAAATATTTTTGGCAAATATTATTTGGATGAAAATTTCACCATATGTTTGGCCATAGTATTTGGGAAATATATTTCACTTTTTTAGAAAATATGATTTATACCCATAAGTTTTAAAAATTATCAAAACAAACCATAAGTTTGTATTATAAATCAATTGGATCTTCATTGTAACAAATAACAAGTAGTGTCCATGACACTAGAGCAATGTGGTAGTTTGGAGTGAGTGCAACAAGCATCATTCCATATAGGGGTGTACATGACCGAGTTGGTTCGGGTTTTTCAAATATCAAATCAAACCATTTGTGTAAAAAATTTAAATTTATAAACCAAACCAAACTAATAAAATTCAAATTTTTTCGAGTTTTTCAACCTCGGGTTGATTCGGGTTTTTCAAATACCAAACCAAACCATTGCGTCAAATTTTTAAATTTATAAATCAAACCAAACTAATAAACCTCGGATTTTTT
>NW_006238994.1:1128924-1129713 GCF_000226075.1 Solanum tuberosum
TACAAAATCATGCTAAAATATAAGTTTAATAAGTATTAGTTACATTACTAAATATTTAAGGAAAATTAAATTAGATTATGTATTTTAATTGTCTAAACCAATGTAAAACTAAAGAATAAATATTCAATATTATTGTCATTCTTAGTGTTGAATTGATTTTCTTTTTGCATTAGTATTAATTTGATTTTGATTTAAGTTTTATTATAATTATCAACATCTATGAACTATAATCTTTATTGGATCATTTCGAATTCTAAGTTTTAAACTTGAAATAATTTATTAAAAGATAAAAACTATGAAATTGTATAAGAAATATTTTAAAATTATATCAAAGTAAATATTTTTATGTATAAAATAAAATTTTAAAATTACATATATAATGTCGGGTTGGTTTTTTTAGTTAAAACCAAACCAACCCAAATATAGTCGAGTTTTTTTTTCCAATACCAAACCACTAGTCAGATTTTTTTTCCGGTTTGACTCGGTTTGCGGTTTGGTTCGGTTTTCGGTTCAATTTTGTACACCCCTAATTCCATACATCGTGAAGTAGACAAAACACATGACTTTGTTACCCTAAGCCGATTGTTCATCATTTTTATCAACAACTATATCATCACTTTCATATCCACAAAATATGTCATCACTACTTTGGTGTTCACGTAAAAAATTATGTAATACAACGCAAACAACTACTATAGAGGGTGTTTTTGTAAAAGATAAAAGTTTGGTGTAAAATTTCAATTTTCAAAAGATCCCAAATAATGAGATTTGGCCCAAATACTAGAAAAA
>NW_006238994.1:1130144-1176613 GCF_000226075.1 Solanum tuberosum
TTCATATTCACTGAATATTTCATCACTACTTTGGTGTTCACGTAAAAAATTATGTAATACAACGCAAACAACTACTATAGAGGGTGTTGTTGTAAAAGATAAAAGTTTGGTGTAAAATTTTAATTTTCAAAAGATCCCAAATAATGAGATTTGGCCAACTAGTATTTGGGAATTTGGGATATTTGTCAAAAATATTTGCCAAATAATGGCAAATTGTATGGACAAACACTATTTGCCAAATTTTTCCCCAAATATTATTTGGGAAATCTATGGCCAAACGGGCCCTAATGAGCTACTTAAGAGAGAGAGCTATTAATACTAAATAACACAAGGTTTTTAGAAGAAAAAAAATTGATTCTAGCTTCAAAAGTTTGTTAACTTGGCTACATATACATATTACTATGGTACATGTCAACAGTTAGTCTGACTTATGCAGATTATGAAGAATATACAAGGAAGCAGAAGACAAGAAAATACACACTGAGTAGCTCAATAGATCAGTACCAGTAGCTATAGTCACCATCTTACTCCTCTCGAACATCTTGACAAGAAGGATCATGACAATGACATGTCCCACTTTGGTTTTTAGTTCATCGAGCGAACTGATCTTCATCCATTTTGGCCTCTCCTGTATGGCACCATCAACCGACTTAAGCAAAAGAACTAAACAGACAACACTATACCTATAATCGCACATGTTTCGTGGTTGATGTATGCAAGATGCATTCATATTCATAAGCTTACATGTCACAACACCAATTTCTGGGATTGGCAAACTAGATTAGACTGTCAAATCTTTAACGGTCACATAGAGAATCATAACAGTAATAACAAATAAGTATCAAAGAAAGAATGTAACTAGCTCATTGAAATTTATGCTTCTTATGATTACAACAACTTTCAGCAGTTCGATTAAATCCTTAATACCAGTTATTATAGCTCTGTGAATACCATAATCTTCAGCAGACTGCTAGAAGGGGTAGATGATACAGTGAACCTTTATAGAGTTTCATTTGGCTCTACCATATAAGCCTATAAAAGTTACGAAAATGATCTGAGAGGTTCATTAGCATCTATCCCAATCAGAACTCCGAGATCCATTGTTATCTAAAGCCAAGTATAGAAAAATATTTCGTTGTAGAATCAAGGCTTAAAAGTCATGTTTCTTAATACATAAAGGTTAAAAAGTGAACCACATTAGATCATGTGACATGAATGTGATTCCAGCTTAAAAAACTCTTCTCTAAATAAGTAGTTTTCATTTTGAAAGAGAATCATCAAATTTTCCATCTCCAAATCCCTTTCTCCAGTAATTAAACAGGAAAGATTAAACTGAAGTTTATGAAGAAGGAAACAATATATACTGGAAGTATAAGAACCGCTAAAATTGGTAAACGGAATTGAGAAAGGTACATAAATCAAGAATATCCAGAGTGTGACTACCTTCAGAGCAAACATCCCAAACAAGGAAGACTGCTTGAGGGCACGGTCGGCGGTTGGATGCACATCAGGAGAGACATTAGTTATGAATAATCCATACAATCCCATCCCAAATATTAACATCACGGTCCCAGCAAGATAAACATCTGCATTACAAGGATAATAAACTCAAGAACAGAAAACGAAGATATTACATGTTTAGAGGTAAGCAATGAGGTACTATTAACACCCTGTAAATTGACATTTTAGTTGGAAATTCTGCAACTTCTATACGAGCTACAACTGAATACTCTTTAACAATCACAACCTCTATACAGCTAGGCCATGGCTCCCACAGCAGTATTGCAACCAAGGTAAAAGTACTTCCCGGATAATTTACAAGACAACCAGAGGAAGTTACAATAAAACAAAGTTAAGCGCAAGTATAACAGGTTGTTTATTGAAACACCGAAGATGATTCACTTTAGGAAGACTAGAAAAGGATTTTTTATCCATTGACTGAGTGATATTTTGGATAAATATCAGATTCTGGTGTAAATACCAGAATAAAGTGTTAAGCTTCTTCTCGACTGATAAATTTTGCTTATAATCTTCCACTAGAAAGTGATAGTAAGGTAGAAGACTCAGAAAGTATAGATAATTTAGCAGCAAATAACTCAACATTAGGGAAAACTACTAAGGCAGGTTAGAATAGGATACTGTGGTGCACAAATAATTTCGAAGTGGCCATCAAAAGATAGATGCATGAAGTTACATTTAAATGCAAACCGTCAGATGTCTCCCCTATACTGAGATGCTTGTCTATTTCAAATTTCTGACGACAAGCATGATGATCTTAAAAAGAATCAAGATTATTCAATAACTCACCTATAGCTTCAACCAATCGTAGAACCATTTGTCCTGTGTGAATTCCTTTGACACAGCTTGTCCAATAAACCTTGTAAGCATCAACAATGTAGACACAACCCTACCAAAGAGAATTTAACTGTATAAATAACTGATAGTATCGGTAAAAGTGGAATTATTTCCTGTCTTGATGATGTCATGTAGTAGAACGGATAGTAAGAAGCACATTAGTTGAGGACTAACTGTATGAAGCAAAATCAATGTTTTTACGCCTAAAACACTAGAGAGAGAGAGAGAGAGGGGCATTTAGAAGCAATAATGTACCTAAATAAACAATCGACTGAGGATAACTGTAATGCACTTAATAAACTATAGACTGATAATCAACTGATATTTTAGAAGTTAAGATAGAGTTTCCAAACAGATTGAGGATAAACGGTATATTGCATCTGTAATTCATCATTTAATTATCGGTGCTTTTAGCTAGTGATAGTCTGATAGATTATGATATCAAGAAATGCAGGAGAACGAGCAATAAGACTTCAGTAATGGATTAGGAATAACTGACTCCCAAAATACTGCGTGTTCTATTAATGCATGATATATGATAACAGAATTACAATAAACTAATATTAGTCTGGTTATCATCAAGCCATTTTTATCATATATTTAATCAAAAGATAACTCCTGAAGTTGTTTGAAGCAAGAAGTTTAACATAGCCAATCACCCTAAAGCATCTATAAATCATATTAAAATTATCAACATTTGCGGTCTATAGATTACATGTGGTCTATAAAACAACAAGTGCACTAGTGTATCCAAGTTTGTGCCTTAATTACATCCTCAAACAGAAGTCCTGCATCATAAATTTCACCAGGAAACACAAAGATATAAAATTTAACCACATATAATAGATGATACTCATATATTTTCATACTACAAATTTAAAAAATAACGGATACTTGAATAAAGGAATTACATTGAGGAAGCAGAGCACAGAGCCAGCCAACGAACCTCCAACAGCAAGGAGTGCCAGAAAACGAAAGTCAAATATTGCCTGTTCAAATATAGATAAGCAGTGATCAACAGATATGTGAAACATACATCAACATTCCAGTCATATTGAACAGATACTGAAATTATAACCTTAAATGTCAATTCTTGATACCATCTTGTAGTGATTCTATGTTTTGAGAATATGGACTTGAAACCTCACCTTTCATGAAACCATTGTTAGAACTTCTGCCACTGCACTAAATAGTTTTCGCTTTGCTTAAATCACTTCCATGGGCATATCATATTCTTAATGTTATGAATCCAATTGTTTAGCTGGATACAACTCTTTAATCTTGTTTTAAGCTGTTATGTTGTGATGTTGAAATACGCTATACCAAAGTTGCTACAATTTGAAGCTTGTAGATACAGTATTTTAGCCCCCTTTAAGTTAATGGATTCAAAATTAAATAGCTTATAGTACATATTAAATAGATTTCTTAACACAAAGTACTTGAACAAAAGTTACTAATTTGATGTAATCCATACCTACACACTAGCTTTGCCCTTGATTAAATAAACAAACAAATAGTAGAAATAATAAGTAGCAAGCTTGATTAAATAAACAAACAAATAGCAGAAATAATAAGTAGCAAGAAAGGCATCAAGGGTGTGGCCTAATGGTTGAGAGTCATGAGTTCTCATGTTCAAATTCCAGTGCATACAAAAAAAAATACTAGGTGATCCCATTGTTCCAACGTTATGGACAGAGTTATCTAGTACCTATTGCCGATGAAAGATGTTGGATATTCCGTAAAATTAGTTTGAGGTGCGTAAGAGCTCATAAAAAAATAAGTAGCAAGAAAGAAGAACAAAATCAAATTTGTACCCTTTCAATGGTTGATTCCGTGTGCTGAACAAATTTAACAAATGGGTTTCCATTGGGATTTGCCATGTATCCATTTTGAGGGGTTTTAGAGGAATCAACAAAGGGCGCTTTTTGTGAAGATAATATACTCCCAATTTCTGTGGACGATGATGATGATGGTGGTTCGTGAGAAGGCATAGCTGATGAAGATGATGCAAGTATAATAGGTAATCGTCTGTAATTTCTTCGAATTTGAAGGTTAGATATGGAAAAAGGCACATGGGTCCATGAAACTGAAGTCAGTGCAGCCATTGAAGATGATCCAAGAGAAAAACTGAGATATTTATTTTTTTTGTGAATAAGAAAGAGTTTAGAGTTGGAAGTATTATATCTCTAAACTGAGGAAATGCCACTTGGTTTGTAGTCCTCTGGGGGACCGGCTTGGACTAATTTAGATTACGAATACTAATCACTCCATCGCAATCAAATCTTATTTTTCTGATTGTTTAATTTGTTTATCTTTTCGGTTTTTATTACTACGGCATGGGCCAAGGTCCAAATTTGTGAAATGGTTCAAACTTGCATCTAAATTATGTGAACCATTAATCTACGATTGGGGAAATTTAAATTATTTCACATTTGTAAATATAATATTGAATTTATTTTATATAATTTAAAGCGTAAATTTAAACATTCTTTCCAACTCCAAAACCTTAAACTGAAATTTGAACTATTTCAAACTTTTGAAATGCAGTTGTGCGATAGATAAGTATTTCAGCATTTGCAAATACTAGATTGTATCATTAGTATTTGGAATTTCAGTATTTGAACACATTAATCACTAGGTCTAGACGTGATGGAAAAAAAAAGTGTAATGAAGTGAACTTCAATTATTATTTTTTAAATCGTAAAATTTGAAATATATATATTTTCAAACCAATTTTCATAAGTAAATTTGATAATTATGAGGTTTTAAATTCAAATTCTGACATAAGCAAAAACATTAGATAACTTCTTACTCGACTCGATATACCTATTCCATGATATTATAAGAGGGGAAAAAAACAGAGTTCCATGTGGAAAGTTTTGGAGTTCTTATAGTTTACATTCAAATTGAAGCCCATGAAAATTTGGGAAAACAAGTCTATCTGCTGATTACAAAACTAAGAAAATACTATAAGATAAACTAATACTTGTGATTTTATTTTCACAATTAGAACAGCTACTTGTTCAATGACTTAGACTAACATCTACTACAATAAAGTACATTGTGATTATTGCTTCATTGTGTTTGCCATAAAATTGATCTTGTAGTCATTAATTATCAATCCCAATCTTTTTCTGCATCATGCTAATGTGATTTTTGAGCCATTGTTGTTGATAAAAGACGGCGCCAGGATCATTTGAAGCTTGTTGATGATGATCAATTCTGCGAATAAATGTTCCATCAGCAGTACTAGTACTACTACTGGAGATGGAATTTCCATATTTTTTGTACAGGAATTTAAATGGACATTCCTTCGGAGCATGATCAACACAAAATAGACGGAGAATCGCCAGAAGAACAACGAAGAATCCTACTATTTTTGCTGCGTCAGCCATGTAGGAACCCCAATTGTTATACTCATTATTACCAATACTTTTCTCTGTATGCATCGCGATAATGTGATTTCTGAGCCACTGATGTTGAGCAAAGAAGTCGTGATCATGAGATGTGTTGTTGTTAACATGAATTGAAGGGGGTTGACGATGATCAATTGAGATTGAACTAGCATATTGTTGGTACAGATACTTAAACGGACATCCTTCCGAAGCATGAGCAAAGCAAATACAAAATAGACACAAAATCGCGAAGAAGACAACTAATTTTGTTGCGACAGCCATATGCATATGTTAATTTGTGAAGAACGGAGTAATTTAGGTGTTTTGGGAAGGGAATTAGTGTGCTGTATTTATAGAAAGACTGGACAGGGCATGACATGATAAACCAAATCCCTATTGTATTTGGACTAAAATAATTTGGTGTTTTACCAAAAATAAATAAAAAAATGGTGTAAAATAATAAAATACACTGTATGATAAAAAAAAAAGTTGACTAAAAGATCGAATTACCCGTTTTACTTTTTCCTATTTTTAGATGAAATGGGATCATTGAGGTATGAGAGGGTAAAACAAATTTAAAATTAAATACTAAAATTGGTCTAGGTAATAATAATAAAAAACAGCAATAACATTTTAAAACTTTACTTTTTCACCCTTAATTTACTTTAATTCTAGAAAATTACATAGTGAAAAATTAGGTACGATTCCAGTGTACGCTTCCGAAGATATATACTTGATGGTAATTGAATTATTATTAAAATTAATTTTTGAGTTTTTGGATCGAAATAAGGGAAGTAATGTTCATATTGATCCATAACTAGTATAGTTACATATATATTGACGTAAACACTCTTGATTAGTTTAACTACTTTTAAATTAATGATTTTTGTTGATCACTGACAATATTCTTTTCTTGACTTATTAACTTCTAGTTCTCGAGATAGATTTACATTGTAAGGGAGGTTTGAAAGAGATCTCATATGTTAATTAGTTTTTTCTTAGTTCACTTATTAGGACACAAAAATCATTCAGTTTACTTCTAATCATTTTCCAATATCCATATATCTATTGTTTTTTTACTATTCAGAAAGGAGAATAAGCTATCATCTCTCTATCAACATGTCTGTTCTTTGGATTAGATATTCAATCTAAGGCTAATTTTGTCGATTCATGCTTTTCTATGATAATTCTTAATGAATTGATGGTAATAGCGGAATCAGAATTTTTATTAAGAATGTTCAAGTATAATGGTATGTGGCTATCAAAATAAAATAAAAAAAATATGAATTTATTTGGGATTCAAATTCAAAACTCCTTCATTCAAATGGACACACATTACCGAAATTTTTTATTTTGTACCAGGCACACTTATTGTTAGTTGTATGAGGACCTCTTTGGCTGCCATTTGTATATTCTGGGACCCACTGGCTACTATTTACCTATTTCAATTTCTTACTATTTCCCTCCTTCAATTTTAATCATTTCTCTACTTTTTCTTTCTTATCACACGTTGTCTTTTTTTTTTTTTTTTTTTTTTTTTTTTTTTTTTTGCTCTTGACACAATTTTAATTTTAATTTTAATTTCATTGAGAAATTTTGGATTTAAAAATAAATGGTCGAAAAATAATATGTAAGATTTAAATCCAATATTATGGATGAGTTTGAAGAAATTAGTGATAGTGAAACTAAAAAATAAATTGCACTCTCACCAACAAAGTATAAATTCATATAGTCAACTAATTGAACTACAAAAATTCAACCGACCTTAGTTATTACCCTTAAATATACAATCTAATTTTAACTGTTTAAATTTTGGTCTTGATTTATTTTTCGGGTTTCAATCTTAACTACTCAATTCTTAATTATTAAATTTATTTTGTGTTTATTTTATAACTACTTAATATATCTAAATACGTAATATTTATAATAATATGTTAATGATATTAAGCACCCAATTATCTTTTATTCTTTTTATGTTTGTTAAATTCTTTATTTGCTTGACATCAATACGATAATATATTATTGCTAATATTAAATTTGTGTTTCTTATTCGAAATATTCTCTTTGAATTTTCTTTATACTTGATGTTTTAAGATACAAAATGAAATTTTTAAAGATTCAATTTTTTCCAATGTTACAAAATTTAATAGTAATATCAATACTTTTTTTTTTTGCACTAAGAGGTAGGACTTAAAAAAAAAAAAAAAGATCTGTAGGAATGTTGGTAAAAAAGGGATGCAGAAATAAAATTTTAAAAATGCAAATGAAAAATAAACTAAAATTTGAGAAAATGGAAGAGTGAGAGAAAAGGTGTGACAAGGAAAGGGACCCACAAACACACTTGTCAAAAGCAAATTGTGCCCTCATACAACTATTGGGTTGTATCTCAATCATCATAAAAAAAAATTCACATTACCACTGTACCAAAGGCATATCTTTTGTCAATGACGGCCAACTTTAAATATATATCCTTTAAATGTAGAATTTGCCATATATATACAACGTACTTTTTCGACGAAGGTGGCTATAACTACGCCACTGATTGGTGGTTTATTCGATAAGAAAATTGGGTAATTCGCCCCACATAGATAAATCGATAATTACAAAACTTTAATATGTTAATTAATTGTTCATCCAAAACCCAATACCAATAAGTCAATAACCTAAATTCACAATTGAATTATCGGTTATGATTCGATTTTGAACAACCCAAATTGAAATATGGTAATATAAGTTTGGTGCAACATGGGAGTGCAAAATAGTCAAAACTTGAATTTTAAAAAGTATTGGAAAAAATTGTAAAATAATGTGTTACAATGCACGGCCCTCGTGAGTTTTAAATTTTCATTGATGATAAATATAACGCAATGGGACCCCTGACACACGCCCATCGTGAGGTCTTTTGGACAACAAAAGTGCGTGTTGCACGATCAACATGAGATTTGTTTTGCTATAAATAGTTCTCAAATGGAGAGAAGGAAATAAAAGAGAGTAGAAAATAAAAAGCTTTTGTAGTTAAACCTTCAATTCAATGTATTTTGATATTTATTCATTTTCAAGGAAGAATGTGATGATCTGAGAGAGTAGGTGAAAGCCACCCTTTTTAAAAAAAACTCATAATTGTGATCTTCTTTTAGTAAAATAAATATTTTTTGTATGTGTATGGACTTCTTTCAATTGATCAAAATGACAATTATAAACTTTTTAAGTAGATCAGTTTTCAACTTCTGTCTCAGATCATCACCATCTTCCCTATAAATAAATAAGAATATCAAAATACATTGAATTGAGGGGTTAACAACAAAAGTTTCCTGATAAAAACCTTCCTTAATATGAAATAAAGGAAATATTAATTATATTCAATTTATATATCCCACTTTCTGAGTTGATTTATTTTCTTTTTAAAAAATCACTTTTTGATATCTTTCTTCAACATCTCATGTTGTATCTTTAAGATTTCAATAGATTATTAATATTTTTAATTTAAAATTATAAAATTCAAATCTCACCCATTTTATAAAACTTTGTACTCACTACTCATGATATATAAATAAAATGAAAAGCTTGTATTTATATACATGCTCATAGTTATTACTCCATTGGTAGGGATGGCAAACAGAGCAAGATGGAATGGTTACAGGGCAAATTTGCATAAATCCGCAAACACTCTAATCTGCTTCGTCCTGCCTCATATAGACACATGTTATAACCTTTTTGAATAAGACACACATTCAATTCATTCGTTGGTCCCATAATTAATAGCAAATTATATTAATTTATAATCACACACAATAATAAATTGAAACTGTAACCATATTGATATAATAAACTAATAATATTTGCCAACTTGCTGTAACATTCCGACTTTTTAAAACATCTAAATTAACTCGTATCTTCGTGGAAAGACAAAGAGGGTGGGTAATAAATCAAGAATGATGTGGTATGTCATATTTTAAGTGTTCAAGGGTTGTATCTCAAGTTTTGAAGTTAAGTAAGTGGCAAAATAAAAGTTGGCGAAAGTTATTGTAAGTTCCTTTTTAAAGATTTCTCTGAAATTTGGGTCAAATGTATTGAATGTTTTCTCTCAATATATAAAGAGTTGGAAGTCCTATTACCCATTGATCGAAGGCCTACGAGTCTAGTTTGCAACGCACAAAACCCCGTATCAAACCGACATCAGAATAAAAAGTTATGAGGGTTTTACTAGGGACTATCGGGGCAGGATCCGGGTCGGGTAAAAAAATATGGTATGTCGGCTTATTTAACATTTTAAGCCATGAAAACATTTCATTTCAGTTCCAAATTACCAGAGAGAAAGCTTAAGAGAGGGTTCCTATGGAGTTCTAGCATGATGAAGGTTAGTTTTTGATGATTTCTACCATTAAGCATTGCCTTCGTGCCTAGAAACGTAATCCCTACACGTGGCAATCGTTTTTCCCTTCTTTTAGCTACGTTTGGAGCTGGTTTTTGAAGATATAAATTTGTAGTTATTGGTGTTTCTTCAAGGTTTAAACTTGGTTAACTAAGGTAGTCATCTAGGGACTCTTTTATGATTGTTTTTATGAATTTCTATGGACGTTTTGACAAGTTGGGGCATTATGGCAAATCTGCCTATTTAAGATTAATTATGAACTGTTTATAGGTGCGTACCAGCTGTGTATATATAGTGTTTAGCGAAGCTTAGGACATAAGGAACAACTTTCGTAAAGGAACTACGGTCTTTCGAGCGTTCATTGGAAAGGTATGTTAAGGTTATTCCCTTCGTCGACATGTTTCCTTAGAGGTTAGTTTACGTTGGTGATCTTGTAGATGTAATTGTGGGTGGTTGGCTAATTGAGTGGTTATAAACCCTCATTTTAGGGACTCATAATCTGTTAAGAACGACCCTACGTTAGAAACGACTTGGAGATTATTCATATATATTGTTTATAGCTAAATTGATCGTCTTTAGCCTATTCAATTGTTTATTGTCGCCCTTGGGGCTATTGTGGTTAGTTGTCAAGCTATGAATTGTCTATGGAGGCTATGATATTATCTAATAAGACTATGTTATTTCCAAAGATGGATATGTGTTGCCCATGGGGCTATATTGATGCCAAAAAGTGTTATGTGTTGCATACGGGGCTATTTTGACGCCAAAGAGGGCTATGTGTTGCCTACAGGGCTATGTTGATGCAAAAGAGGGCTATGTGCAGCCCATAGAGCTATGATGTTGCCTAAGAGGGCTATGTGCTGCCTATGGGGCTATATCGTTGCTAAAAAGGGCTATAGTGATTTCTTACAAAGACAAGGGGCTACCGATAGGGGTATATAGATTAATTTGGCACCTTCTGGGCTTATGGGGGCTTAGGTAGGTGGTATGTTGTTTGTACCTGCCGAGCTTATGGGGGCTTGGTTAGGTTGATGTTTGATCATTTTTGTATTTTTAGATTCAGTAGCGAGTTAGCATGCTTATCTAAAATTTTGATTTTCTTACGTGATTGCTTTTGGTATATTATGATACTTGCTCACTAAGCCTATTGCCTTTCATACTTTATATATTTTGTACTGACGCCCCATTGCCTTGGGGGTGCTACATTAATGCATGCAGGTCCCTACAGACGACACAGTAGACCTCCTCAGCAGTAGGATTGACTTCTATCCGATTGGCTAGCCCCTTTCCTCCGGAGCTGCCAGGGTTGAGAGGTTTGTTACCTTTTATTGTATATATCTTTATAGGTAGGCTGGGGCCTTGTCCCGCTAATCTTTACTACTCTTACAGGCTTGCAGACTAGTGTGTGGGGTGTATAGCTACGTTATAGCCATACTGGCCTAGGTTGTTGCTTTGCTGAAGCTTGTGAGTTGTTTGATGTATTGTCTTAATATATACATGCTTTCAATTTTGGTATAGATATCATGGTGGCCTCGACGGCCCAATCAGGACTTTTGTGCTAGTTGGCTATTTATTTATATGATCTCCTGGGAGTAACTGTTTCTTTTATAGATCAGTTAATAGGGGTCTTACCGGCCGATGGCTTAGTTTTAAGCCGAGATATACTTGTTTGTTTCCTTGATTGCGTGTGGCTACCATGCGCTAGTAGAAAATGGTTCAGTAGGGTCGGGTCGGGCCTGAGTTTAGGCATTAGGAGCCAGTTGCGCCCCACGAGTTTGGGACGTGACAAAAAACCACCCTTTATGCTGAATTCAAAAGTTGTATAGCTAAGCGGCAAAGTTCCACAATTCCGATCAATGATTTCACACAAAGAGTGGGTAAAAACAATAAAATATGAAAGATATAAAGTTGGGTGAGAGGGTACAAGAGTTAAAATTAGGAGAAAATGAAGGATTTTTGAAATTTTAAACTGTTTGGCCTTTAAAATCTTTCAGTTCGCGACACCTTCGGCGGAGTAAGTCAACTTTACCGAACCACTCGGCGATGCGCCGAGGGGTATTTTCCTCGCCGAGTTTATAGGACTCCCAACAATTTTGGGGGTTCAAACGGCGGACTAAATCAGGCTCGCCGACCTATTCAGCGACTCGCCAATCCCTCGAGTTTGGGGCTTGACACTTGCGTAATTTTCCCATATATTATGTGTAAAAAAATATATTTCATGTACATTGCATTAATATATTAAACAATAGTCAGTAGTATATATTTGTTGTCTATTATTTTGCTGGACGACTATTTACGTCAATTTATCTGAATTCAATTATACAAAAAAAAGGTGTGCACCAACTAAACATAAAACAATCTAAACACGCGTTTGAATATGTGATATAATGTCATGATTTTCAGTGTGCGAACATGTGATTTTGGATCATGATTTTAAATTTTTAATTCTCTAAAAAATTTATATATATGATTAGAGATTCCAATTCGTGATTTCAATTATTTAAAAATTGTAAAACTTAAACCATAAATTTACATTTTGTTAAAAAAAAGGCTCATCATTTTAATTTTTTTAAAAGACTCATGCTCGTGTGAAGAGATTGTTCGTACAATGCACAAATATTTTATTAAAAAAAATTAGTTACTAGTATTATAATTAGTGATTTTTTATAAAATTATGTGTATTTGATATTTTGTATCAAAAAAGATTTATTTATACAAAGAAACATGTAAATATATGATTTATCAATACAACACTTCAAGATATTCTGAATTTTTATTTATGAACTATAATTTACTCATTTGGTAAAAATATATAGTAATTAAAGAGATCTTGATAATTTTTATAACTTGTGAATTTTCATGTTTATGAAAAAATGTCAATACAAGGGCCCTAAAACAAAGAAAATAAAAGGCTTAAGTCATCTACGATCCCTTAAAATTGTCCGCATATTTCACTTTGACACCTCAATTCAACCTTATACCTATATTGTAAGAGATTTGTACCTATTGCTGACATGACAACACATGTGTAATACACACACATGCACGAAAAGAGCGTGAAAGGCATCATTTAGCAAAAAGGAAAAAGATTTATCTTTTAAAAAAAAATATTAATTTAGCATCTCTTCTTCTTGTTAGACTCAATCACCATTGCCACCACTTTCTCGCCACCACAATTACCAGTGTCACCACCATTAAAGTCCATTCCCCTTCTTTCTCGAGCTGCAATCATTCTTCTTCTCCACACTACCTAGTTTTTTAATCAGATTTGCCGTCACCATATCCACGCTTCTCCTTTCCGTTCTTTCTCATATCATCTTTTTCCCTTTTTTTTTGCACGCCATCATCTTCTTTCCCTTTTTTTCAGGCCATCATCTAGTTTATGATTTTAGTTTATTTTTTTTAATTATAATGATTTTGGAGCCCAAAGACACATGGCTTCTTTTAATTAGTTACTATTTTGCCACGTCATGGCAAGTGCATCACACACGTGTCTTTACATTTTTTTGCTGATATCAAAATATGTCTAATAAGAACAATTTTTATATAGGGAAAAGTGTTCAACAGGTAAAAAGTTTAATTGAAGTGTCTAAATAAAATATGCAAACAATTTTAAGGGACTGTGTATGACTTAAGCCAAAATAAAAAAATCTATAGAATGAATAACATTTAACAAAATAAATAAATAAATAAAAATACACACACATACACACACATACACACAGTTGAGCGTGTGCATCCAACTAGGGTTTAAGCTTCACTTCTAAAACCCTTGTGTGCAGAATAACCTATAAGCTTTACCAGCGCTTCAATTTTCTGGGCGCCAAAAGCTTCAAAGTTTGTGGAGAAAAGGAATGGGGATTTTCGAGCCTTTTAGAGCAATTGGATACATTACAACCAATGTTCCTTTCTCTGTGCAGAGACTTGGTACTGAAACCTTCGTCACCGTCAGTGTCGGCAAAGCTTTTCAAGTTTACAACGTATGGTTTTCCTCTTGACCATTCTCAAGTTTTTATTTATTTTTCTATTTCGATTAAGGCTAATTTATTTATTTTTTGAATCTGCAGTGCGCTAAACTCAGTTTGGTTCTCGTTGGTAAGCAATTTGTTGATTGATTTTTCTGTACAATTTTCAGCATTTCTAAGCAGTTTAATTCTTGAAATTTGTTTAATTTGAACTAGTTTTGATTCAGTTAGAACTTAAAAATCACGGCCCTTGGGTGATGGGGTAGTTGAAGTGAGAAAGAACGTAGTTTCTTTGCTGTTTGGTGTAGGTTATGTGAGGTATTGGATGTAGTCACTAGAATAAATTTCCTGGTAAGTGGTTTATGCACTAGATAGGCATCTTAAGTTACACAGAGTGACAGAGAAAGGGGAATAACGAAGGGAAGGAAAGCCTGTATTACATGGACTTGGAAATGGGTATGCATTACCTGTTCTCAGGGGCGGAGCCAGAATTTCGACTAAGGGGTGTCAAAATATGAAGAAGTAAAATTGCATAAAAGTCAAGGAGTGTTAATATGTAATATATATATACATAAAAAATATATATTTACCTAGATACACAGTGTAATTTTTCGACCACCCCTCAAATATATGTGGCTCCGCCCCTGCGGCTGTTCTTCAAGTTTTGCCAAGCTTTTTTTGCTGGATGTTGAAGGATCTGCGACATGCATACCCTTGTTTAACTTGTTAACTCTAAATTAGGAGTCCCATCTCTGTTGTCTGAAATTATTGCTATGTATTTATCTTGTTTTACCTCCTGCCTGTGGGTGATGTTAGACTGAAATATATTAATGTACTCTTGAATATTTTCACTAGTGTAGGCAGCAAAGTACGAGGACGTAGAGTTTTGAAGAAATTGGTTGGTTTTTAATTGTTATTGGGAGTGTAAAACAGTTAAATATATTATTAACCTAAGAAGCCAAGAAGGTACAGTAGAAGTCAAAGTTAGATGATATAACATTGTACACATGAACTTTTGAAATGTAGTTGAGCATGATCAGAATATATTCTATACTGCACTATGTGTACCAATGAGTTGGACTATGATGCTATCTATTGGTGTCTCAACCTTCAGTTTGAATACCAGGCTGACAACTATTATTCTCACTGAACTCATCCAATTCTGCGTCCAAATTTATCAAGGTACTTCTGTTGTAGAGGAATGGTTCCGAGCTGAGAAATAAATAGATGAATGTTCTATAGATATCGAATGCCTGACAAATTGATATGCCAAATTTAGTTATCATTCATGTTCTCTGTGGCTAGTATTACTGGGCTTTAGAACAGATGGAGCTTATTGTGTTTCTTTTCAGTTGCTGCAAAGATATTCCTAATTTAGTGTAAACATCCTTGAAGAGATCACCGTCAGGGGAACTGATACTCTTAACACTCAAGTCTCTTTGAACCTTTCGTGATACCCTTTTTGGGATTCCATGATAGCTTCACTCTATTAGTTATTTAATAAAGTTCCATTTTTTCTATTCAATAGTTTTACCTTCTAATTATTCTTGAAAAAGAAATGATGCTTAGGTATCGCGACTTTATTGGCATCCCACAAACTGTATTTAATCAATAACTATAGGATGTGGGAATTAATGTCAATGGTTGGAACTGAACTTTTCATTTCAGGTTTTCTTTATGGAGTTCAATTTTAAATGTGTGAAGGGATTTATAAGAGGGATATAAAAATAGATACAAGTTCTTTATACAAAGAATTGAAATAGATACAAGTTTTAACAGAAAGCTGTCTTCAGAAGGAGATATGTGGGTTGTTCCTGCTGGTAGCCAACTCACTACAGTGTTTTGCAGTTATAAGCTTAGGGGAAGCTCAGTTGATTAATATATGGAAAAGGCATAATGTAAGAAGGCCATTTCTGTAAAATAAGAGAAACAATGTGCTGTTGGACAAAAAAAGGAAGAGAAACCATGGGCTCTACTCATCTAGAAACAGTGATCGGTTTAATTTTACTTCTTATTATTAGTTCTAATACTAGATTGTGGCCTGTACTAGTTGGCTCTACTGCCATGTTCAGATTATTGTCTAAAAATCAATGATGCCTCGATCCCAGAGTAGTTGGGGTTGGCTATATGGTTTCTATATCCATTCCACTCTATTTGCATCCTTTTCATTTCAACATCAATTCATCTGTCTTTTCAAAGCAATTTACTGGTTACTAAAATTATAGTTTTCTCTGAATCTTCATTTATCTCTATACTTAAATACAAGTGTCAAACCTGAATAAAGACTTCTGGCAAACATCAGACCTAATTTAAGTGGTGTTCAACCTATTGTGTGGTGGAAAAAGTAGTATCTAATTCTTTGTGGCGTTATTTAATTTCATCCTTAATTTTTTTCCTTGCACTCCCTCAACATTCATATTTGGATTTTCAATAAAGGCCCACAATTGCCAAAGAAGATTCGAGCTCTTGCTTCTTATCGTGAATATACTTTTGCTGCCTATGGGAGTGACATTGCGGTTGTCAAGCGTGCTCATCAGGTTTGTTTTTTCCTCTAAACATATTAATCTTGATAAGGGTTTGTAGGATCTTGCCTGCTCTCTCCCCCCCCCCAACACACACACACACACAAACACACAATAATAAAAACTGTGCATGTTACTTTGTTGAGGAGGCTCAAAGGCATCCCAGCTCTAACGAACTTCCATGAAGAGATAAAAGAATCTTTTGATGATTGATCACATTACTGTTGTATCAGTTTGAAGAACGCCTTCTAATTTTCTAATATGCTTTGAAGATTTCTTGGCCTTGTGTTGGGGCCATTATTGCTATACAGACTCTTAGTTGCGCGGACTCTTCACTTTTGATGCCGCACTCGTCTCGGATTCTTCAAAAATACACTACTTTTGGCGAATCCGACACGCACCCGTTGACATTTTTGAAGAGTCCGAGCAACATATACTGTTACTTCTGTCATTTGTCATTCACAAACAAACCATGATCTCTGGAAAGTTTTACTTTTGAGGATGCGTTTTGACTTCCCATAACTTGTGGGTGGATGGATGATCTGAATGTTTCTAAAGTAGGATGACGGAAAGAATTCTACTGAAGCATCTGATGTCAGAGGATCTTTCGTTGAATATACCCCCTTCTTGATCTTCCTCTCCTTTTGCCTTCATTTTGTTTGGATGAAGGTCAGACTTTGGTCAAGTGGTGCGAGGCTTGGGTCCTTATGATACCTGCTACTGTGTCATTCTTTCTACTTGATATGTTATTAACACCTTTTTTCCCCCCTCGTTTTTTCCTTTTAAGTATCTTGGTTAAGATTATTCTTTTGGGCTCATCGTCGACTTTCAGTGTGAATTAATGAGCCTTTTTATGTTTTTTTGGTGCAAATGATTCGGTTTTCTTTGGTCAGGTGGCAACATGGAGTGGACATAGTGCTAAGGTGAACCAATTGCTTATTTTTGGTGAACACGTCCTAAGTGTTGATGTTGAAGGCAATATCTTCATATGGCAATTTAAAGGTATAGACAAAAATCCTGCTCCAATCGGACACATAAAGTTAGAGGACGAATTCTCCCCTAGCTGCATAATGCATCCAGATACTTATTTAAATAAGGTATGAATTTTCTATTTTCAACTTTTGAATAACACAATAATTGAAGCATGGGGTTTGTGACAATAGTTAATACAACCCTCACTCCCCCATTTCCCTGGAAACCCCAAAACAAAATGAAAAACTCACGCATCGTAAACGAGTAAAAAGGTAATAGTTTAGCTAAATCTTTGGCTTCCTATGTTTCATTTGACAGATTAATCTCATCAAGTGGCTTGTAAACAGGTTGTTTTAGGAAGTCAAGAAGGTGCTTTGCAACTCTGGAATATAAGCACAAAGAAGAAAATTCATGAGTTCAAGGGATGGGGATCTTCTATTACTTGTTGTGTTTCATCTCCAGCACTAGATGTTATTGCTGTTGGATGTGCGGATGGGAAGATTCACGTTCATAACATTCGCTATGATGAAGAGGTAGCTTCATTTAGTCACTCTACAAGAGGCGCCGTTAATGCCTTGTCATTCAGCACTGATGGGCAGCCCCTTCTTGCTTCTGGAGGTTCATCTGGTGTTATAAGCATATGGAATCTTGAGAAGAGAAGGCTGCACTCTGTCATCAAGGAGGCCCATGACTCTTCCATAGTTTCACTTCAGTTCTTTGCTAATGAGCCTGTCCTCATGAGTTCATCTGCAGATAATTCAATGAAAATGTGGATCTTCGATACAAGTGATGGGGAACCTCGTTTACTACGGTTTAGAAGTGGTCATAGTGCTCCTCCTCTATGTATCAAGTTCTATGCAAATGGGCGCCACATCTTATCTGCTGGTCAAGATCGAGCCTTCCGTCTCTTTTCTGTTGTTCAAGATCAACAAAGTAGAGAACTTTCCCAGCGACATGTTTCTAAAAGAGCGAAGAAGCTTAAGTTGAAAAAGGAGGAGATAAAATTGAAGCCTGTTATTGCATTCGATGTTGCTGAAATTAGGGAACGTGATTGGTGCAATGTGGTTACATGTCATATGGACACCCCGCGTGCTTATGTATGGAGGCTTCAAAATTTTGTTCTTGGCGAGCATATTTTAACTCCATGCCCTGAAAATCCAACTCCAGTCAAGGCTTGCGCTATTAGTGCCTGTGGAAACTTTGCTGTACTAGGGACGGCCGGCGGTTGGATTGAGCGGTTTAATCTTCAGTCAGGAATCAGCCGTGGCAATTATGTTGATGCGTTAGAAGGTGAAAGTGCTGCTCACAATGGGGAAGTAATTGGCATAGCTTGTGATGCGACAAACACCATCATGATAAGTGCTGGATACCATGGCGATGTAAAAGTTTGGGACTTCAAATGCCGCCAGTTAAAATATAAGTGGAAGGTTGGGTGTTCCTTAGTTAAGATTGTGTTCCACCGTTCTAATGGTCTTTTGGCTACAGTGGCAGATGACTTAGTTATCCGTCTATTTGATGTTATTGCACAGAGGTTGGTTCGAAAATTTGAGGGTCATTCTGACCGTATTACTGACATGTGCTTTAGTGAGGATGGGAAATGGCTTTTGACATCCAGTATGGATGGGACTCTCAGAATCTGGGATGTAATTTTAGCTAGACAGATAGATGCAATACAAGTTGATCTGTCTATCACTGCATTATCTTTATCGCCTAATATGGATATCTTGGCCACATCGCATGTTGATCAAAATGGTGTCTATCTGTGGGTCAATCAAGCGATGTTCTCTGGAGCAGCCAGCTTTGCATCATATGGAAGTGGAAAAGAAATAGTCAATGTTAAGATGCCGTCTGCTGCTTCTGAAAAAGATGGTGACAAAAGCGATAATAGGACTATCTTTGAGCCATTGGAGTCCTCTGATACTTCTCAGTTTCTAAATTCCAGCCATCAAATTCCAGATCTAGTCACTCTTTCACTTTTGCCTAAGAGTCAATGGCAGAGCTTGATCAACCTGGACATAATAAAAGCCCGCAACAAACCTATCGAGCCTCCAAAGAAACCTGAAAAGGCACCTTTTTTCTTGCCTTCAATTCCATCTCTGTCCGGTGAGATATTATTTAAACCAAGTGAAGGTACTAATGAGGAGAGTAATGCACAAAATACCAGATTGGAAGAGAGCAGTAAGAAAACGGATCTTCCAGTATCCAAATTCTTGCAAATTCTCAAGTCATGTGCGGAGAAAGAGAATTGTAAGCTCCTCTCCTTCTCTTATTGTGTATCTACTTTCGTTATTGGACAGGCTCTAGGTATGACACATATATTGCCTTTTGCAGTTGCACCATTCACTAATCATATCAAAAGCTTGTCTCCTTCAATATTGGATATGGAGCTGCGAATGCTTCAGATAATAGATGACGATGATGAGCAGGAGCCTGAGAAGAGACAAGAATTGCATTTTATTGAACTGCTACTTGATTACTTTATACACGAGATTTCATGCAGAAGCAATTTCGAATATATACAGGCTCTGATTAGATTGTTTTTGAAGGTAAATTTCTGCATTCACAAGCTCTCTAGTATATTTTCTCTGTTCGACATTGATGAGAGAGATAATCAAGTTTAGGTTCAAAGAATGTTCTGAGGCTCCATTTCTGATAGTCCTGCTTAAAATTTCTCTATGATGTCTGTTTGAATAAATACCATTTAACATCTCTTTTAATTTGTGCTGGACAGATTCATGGTGAAACAGTCCGACGTCAGTCAAAACTGCAGGAGAAGGCAAGAAAGCTTTTAGAAGTTCAATCTGCAGTTTGGCAAAAAATAGATAAATTGTTCCAAAATACCAGATGCGTGATCACGTTTCTTAGCAACTCCCAGCTTTGATTAATTTCAACATGACATCCCTTAGCTGTTGTAATGTAATTGCAATTTTTTTTTCTTCTTCCTTTTCTTATAGGTATATTTTATTAAAACAATTTCACTTTTATCCCATTGTTACAAGCGTAATTGCAATTTTGTTTTCTTGGTGTTCAGTTTACTACTTTTGCTCATGTTTCTACTTTTGAATTTATTAACATTGAGTATTGTAGATGTAAATATGTCAAACTATTGGTAAGACAACAAAATATGTGCCCAAGTGTTGAAAGAAATGTAAAAACACTCATCCTTGTGGTGAATGACAGTTGTTTATGCGATGAGCAGTTAGAAGAAACTTAAGGATTGTTTGGTATGAAGGATAAAAATAAATAGTGAAGGGATAAATTTTTTGTGTCTTGTTTGGAATAACTGTTCCCACCATAGTGATGGGATAAGTTATCCTATGAGAACTAATTCTGGGATGACTTGTTCCCAACCAAACGGTCCGCTATACATTCCTATTAAAGAAGGGTATGACTAATATTTCTTATTTTCTTCTCTATGATGCAAAATTCAACTAATGAATAAGCTTGATATTTAAAGGAAAACAGGAAACTAGGAATTAAATGAAAGAACAAGAAGAAGAATAATACATACCTGTGGTTTCTAATTTCTTAGAAGTGCAGCTTTTTAGTTGTGCCCTTTACATGTAATTTTGTTACTAGATTTTATATCTTTTTTTTTTCTTACATACCATTTACATACATATTGATTTTAAACAAACAATGTGAGATTAACAAGTTGCAAAAACATCAACATCATAATTTTTTCTTCCCAGTAGAAACAAGACTTGACCTTCAAAGTTACTCTATTGCCACCATACAAGTTTCATAAACCACAAGGATCCATGTCTAATACAGTTTGGTTCTTACTTGGATCTTTAAGTCAGAAAATTCCAATAAGAGTAAATCTAACAATCGAATAATCATCTTGGCATCGTAAGTTTTTTAACAATAATCCAACCAGTTATCAGACTTCCGTTTGAGCTTGGCATCGTGAAATGTCAGAAGAACTTGTGAAGAAGTTCTAGGAATATTCAAAACCTTCTTCGATGCCTCCTCTGATTTTAGAGCATAACCAGCCCAAACAATCGTAAGTTTTTCCAATACCCGTGCATTCTTCAGAAAAATCCTTAGTAGTTCTATCTCGTTTTCTTCATCTTTGAAACCAATCAACTGAATCGACTTTAGATGAGAGTCCAAGCACACAATGCTTTCTTCAGGATCATGCATCTGCCAACAATGATGGATCTTAGATTTTCATTAAGGGAGTTCGATAAATAGAAATGTTCTGTTTGAGATCTGAAACTTGCAACCCCAAGGTGACTTTTGAACTCCCTAAATCACTGAGTCAGCCTCTAGTCTTGTGTTTAGGGGACTCAAAATCTATATATGTATATATATATATATACATAAGAAGTAAAGAATTACCTTATATGTACAGTGTAATTTTTTACCAAGGGGGATCGGGTGGAAAACCTCATGCCCCCGGCCTTGATCTTCCCGTACTGGCCAATAGTCACACCATTCATAATACATTAGAGAATTCTCTCTCCATTCTCCATCCTAGCAGACAGTTGAGAGTCAGAAGAGAAACCAATTTCTCGAGTACACTAAACACTTATAATGAAACAACAATAAATCAGAATAAGCAATCAATCTAACATAAGTAACAATTTTATCCATTACAAGTGAAAATGCCAAACAGGATTCACTTTCAAGTGTCACTGATTCATCAAAAATCCCAGTGATCTGTTCGTATTGCAAAATGCAAAGTATGATACGTACTCAAACCAAGTCATCCATCCAATCAACATGTTATTCGTCTCAGGCTTTCATCACATCACTTCATAGTTCAAATCTATTTCTACCATTAAGTTCCATACACCAAACATGATTAAATTCAATGGCATGAGTATACAGGTGATGCTTTCCAACTTCCAAAGTGAATTGTATTAGTTAAAACTGATGAACATTCAGATCCTATCTGACTTTCATTGTGACATGTTTCAGCATTTTGGAGAGGATATAGGTTTATAGTTTAGCATTATTACAAAAAAATTCTTTAGCAAGTTTAGTGAGGCCAGTTTTCAAGCGTAATTTCACCACTTTCTGATTTTGAAAGAATCTTTTCATGTAAATCAACTTTGAAAAGTTATCGACCAACTACCATATAAAAGAAGTGTAATTTGTACACAAAAAGATGAAGAGCTTTACCTCATCGCACCACAATTTTAGAACCTCCAGATTAGTCAAATACTTGAGCAATTGTATCATAACTTGCATATGATCTTCATCAACTCCCAATTTCAGTTTTAAGGACTTCAGCTTATTAAAGCATATGGGAGAGACTCTTACTTGGCGAGCCTCTTCGTACAGATCCTAGAACACCATAAGAAAAAACAAAATATGAGAAAAATTAGACAATCTATTACATTGTTTATGTTTTAACACTTGTATGCTTATTCCAAAGAAAACTTTACCGTAAGGGAAACCTTGCATAGTTTCAGAACTGATATAGAAGGGACTTCCTTGATCATCTTATGCACAAGAATTCCAGTTTTCTCAAATGAGAAACCAAAATCATCACATTTTTCATCATTATCCTGAAAATTGATGTCAACATATTCTATTGAAAAGATTCTTGTATATCCTTTGGAATCGGACATTTACATTTTAAGAATTTGAGAGCCGGACAAGAAATTTTGATTTCACAATTGTCATAAAAATTGCCCTCATGAAAAGTGATGTATAAAAGAGATGCCGAATCAATATACAGCAGCTTCATACGTTTTAAATTGCAAACAATTAATTCCAAATTTTCAAGGAGTTGACATTTTGAGAACAAACAATTTGTCAAATGTTCATCTGATAACTTGACACCGGAAAGATGAAGAAATTTCAGCTGACGAAATCCGTCAAAATGATTAGGCAGTTTAAGTACCGTTAATTGTAGTTTTGATGATTTGACAAACTCCGGGACCTTGTAAAGGGACCTGATCTCGATTTGATCCCGGGCGCAAATATACACACAACTGTCAGGTTGGAAAAAGTACAATTGGTTGGTGCACAGTCTCCAACGGTGGCAGAAATGGCAGAAACCTCTGCCAATGGCATTGCCTCGAAGGTTGTGACTATTCCTATTAAAGATTATGTCCAATAGTTATAACCTTAGTTTTTGCAACTTGAAAACTCTCAAGAACTCTTGCAAAGGCTAACAAAAGGTGAAGAATCATCCTCAAGAACAACAGGGACCTGATAGAGCTGCAAGCTTAGTTGTCTTAGGATTATTTCTTCTGCACATACATTGTAAATCTGTGCCTACATTTATAAAGGATTCAGATAGTTATTTTGTGAAAAAGTCTAAATCAGTTGAGTCTAACTGATTTAGTGGGCAGCCGTATGTGCTGCTTAGTTAAAGTCTAAGTCATCCGAAGCATGGTGGTTTAATGGGCAACCTGCGTCTTGCTTAGGCAAATTCTAAGTTGTCTAGTGGTGATAGCTTAGTGGGCAGAGTGACATCTGCTTAGGCTCTTCAAGTAATAGAGTTATTACTTGGTTGTGAGATTAATAGTTTTTTCTCACTTTGGTTGTAACTGGGTTTCACTTATGCTTAAGGAAGATTAGTGGAAACAGTTGAAAATCCTGTGTGACAGGTCGTGGTTTTACTCCCTTGAGCAAGGAGGTTTCCACGTAAATTGCTTGGGTTGTGTTCTTATTATTATTTATTCTTCAGTATTGTTCTTATTGAGTCAAAGGACCAGGTACCTTGACTGAGAGTGGACGCACGCATTCTATCAAGTACATCATCACACAAGTTTAGTTTCAAAACTTGCAAAGATTCACAAGTTACAAGACAATGCGGTAACTCAAATGGCTCACGATGTCAAAACACCAACACAAGTTGTTGAACATTTCTTCTTGTTGCTGCATGAATCAACCGCAACATATATGTGCTTTCAAGCATATCGCTACATGAGAGGGTTTAACGGACAAGGTTAATCGTGTTTTGGGAAATTAAGAAGGTATACATAGATTCTTTGAATTCCTCTAAATTTGAGTAAAGAAGTGAATGACAGTTTCTACCATCAAAGCGGAAGTAGGGGATGGTAGTGCATATGTATTTCCATCTTTTGGACAATACAGTCATATGAATCACATAAAAAATACAGAGATTTGAAAGGATGTTGTGAAGTATATCAACGGGTAATGCACTTATCCTATCAATCTCATTCATTGTTGATGTTTCCATTCTATCTTCCGATTTAGATGCACAAAAGGGGATCCAAATACCAAAATTGTCTATGCGCAAATGTAGAGAGAGAGAGAGAGGGGAGAACGGTAGATAGGGTTTTCCTGTTTGAGAAATGACCTCTACCTTGTTTGTTTCCAGTTTATATCGGTTGGTTCAATAACAAATTAGCAATTATATCGGCTAACCTCTACATTATTTGTTTTCATGAACGCACCTTAAAGAATATACTTCTTTTCACTATTTCAAATGCAGTTAAATTATAAAATTCTTTTATATTGCAAACATATAGATTAATAGTAGTAATATAATAGTTAATACAACAGAAAAGTAACCAGGTTTTCAGTTTTTGGCTTTACGCTTTAGGATTAACCACATATAATTATATATTATGATGAAATATTAAATGAGGCTAATTTTTTTTAAGATAAAGGTGTAAGTATGGTAACTCTTAATAGATTAACGGTTTATCTGATAAGGTAATTTAATCCCCTCACACTAATAAGCCGTTAATTATAGAATTCTAATACTTTTACTAATCGTTTATTTCATAACTCAATACCAATATTAAAAAGATAAGGCATGAGATACCCCCCAGTTAAAAATGGTACACATATACTTATATTATTTCATAAATCATTCAAATATACCTTTTTTTATCTAATGAAATTAAAAAAAAACCTTAGTATATCAATTTGGAACCCAAAATAAATATTAATATATCAATTTAGGAACCAAAACAAGTCTCCCCTTTTTTTCTCATCTAATTTCTCAAAAAACATTAATGGATTTGGTTGAGCCTTCAATGTTGGAGTTGAATTGGACTTTCTTTGCTAAGAAAGGCGTTACATTGAGAGTTTTTTTAAATGATGGTCCTTACTATATAGAGTAAAATCTCACAAAATTTATAGTGGACGGAATGTTATTGTATTATTTAATCGATAAAACTTATTTTTATTAATTTAAAGAGTGTTTTGAGATTTAACGAAGGTTAATTTTGATCATGTCAAAATCATTGTATCTTACTCATTTATGTATCATATTAATTGAATTTACATAAAACATATATTATACATAAAGTACAATGAATACATCAAAATCATTGCATCTCACTATATTATGTGTTATACTTATTGAATTTACATAAAAAATAAATTCATTATACATAAAGTACAATGAATACATCAAAATCATTGCATCTCACTATATTATGTGTTATACTTATTGAATTTACATAAAAAATAAATTCATTATACATAAAGTACAATGTTTGTGTATGGTTCATTGTAATATGTTTTTTTGTTAAATGATTCAATGTAAAATAAATTCTAACATTCATGATTGATGATCTCAGTTATCGAAATAAAATGGAAGTAATAACCTGTTTGGATATCTGGGTGAAAATGATACATTTTCAGAGGTCTAGGCTTCAAAGAAATTGAGGATACCATTAGTAAAAATAATGTCGATTATGAAGTTAAAGATGATACAATACCTTTTAAAGCAGTTAGGCATAAGGAAACATTTATCACATCTAGAACTCTTCATAATTTTATGGCGCGGTTGGAAAGAACAACGCCGGAACTTTTGAATGCAATAAGAAAAGTTAGAAGAAGAGTGATTGTTTCCATTCTTTTAGATATATTTGTAGTTTTAAGGAATTATTAATTTATAATACTAATGGGACCATATATTTATATACGGGTCTTCTAAAAATATTTTATCGAAATGAGTGATTTTTTCCATTGTCCCAAGTTGGGATTGAAAAAAAAATTTATCTTTAAGAAATTATTAATTTACCGAATATTAATTTAGTGAGATTTTACTGTAGATGCATATATTATCAAAGATCTTCTGAGATAAAGAGAAAAGATAAAAACAAACATATATATTCTTCCTTTTAAATGATATTACAATTTTGCTGAGTTTTCCTTTTATGAATCTTTGTTAGTTTTTGACTCTTAATTTTATTTTAGAAAAGTTCGTTGAATCTTGTGGGATATATCCATATTAGGTGAATTATCCTTAAGGATAGTATCTTTTGACATGCCTCGAGCTGTAAAGAATTCCTACATGAGTTCATGATGAAGTATATTTTCCATAAGATTTCCGACAATTATTACCTATTAAACTTAGGTTTTAAAAGGAAATATAACAACTTTTTAATTAATTGATTAATTTCCTTGCTAAACTTATCTCATTAAATATAATACTATACCAATGAACTAGGATTTGATCTATCATACAAGTTACAACTATGGTCCTAACTTTACGTAATGAGGTATAACGAGTGTTATTTATTTTTACAGTATTTTGACTCATGACATAGTACCTATCTATTCGTCTACTTTAAATTTAAAAGCACGAAGGTATTTAAGGTTATTAATTAAGTTTCTTTATTCTTTATTAAAAAAACTCTACAATAGATAAAATTCTTATTTATTATTTTGCTCAAATTATTTAATTTCATTACGTTAATAATTTCATATTTGTTGACATCCAATTTTGTCCTACCTCTTCTTTAGTTTATTTCTTTGCGCTTCCTAGTCATTTATTATCTACTTTTAACTATTATTATGTTTTTTCCTATATGATAACACTATTTTTCATTTTTTTATAATCAAAATACGGCAAAGCCTTTTATTAAATAGCAAAGTACTACAAGAGAAACAAAACAAATTTGGACCTATTACCCAAATCCATTAATGAAACAACAAAAGCAAAATAAAGGCATAGGAATCCAGCCCATCTGATTCCCATCCGTAAAACACATCCCTCAAATATTGGGTTTCCTAAAACAATTGGCCTCCACTCTTCTTTCCTTCCAACCCTTTCCATTTTTGCTTTGTTTCTGCTTTGGATGATCAAAGGATTCCATCTCCTGTTGTTGTGGATCATTTAATATTATGCTGTGAGATTCTTGCAAAGTTGGATTTCATCTATCGTTAGTAAGTGTGCCCTTTTCAGCTCTACTCCCTTCCCCTTTATTTTTGCTTCTGACATCTTTGTTCATAGCTGATTTCTCCGGTACAATGAACTCAGTTCATTTCTCCAGGTGGTGCTCGCCTGGGGTGCCTTGGAAGCTGCATTCCGCCACTTCCAACTGGGAATAAGTGTCTCCTCCAGGTTCACTCGCTTGAACCTTGTAACCCCCAAATTGCTGAGTCCTTGTTGTTTTTAGCTGAGATAGCCATGTCTATTTAGCATTTCACATCTTTTATCACCTCTGTGGCTTTTGTAAATTCTGTTATTGTGAATAAACTTTATATTGTAGCCTCCCCTTCCCCATTATCTCCTTAAGGAAGATATCCTTAAATATGGGATTTGACTTTTATCACTGTTTAAGATTCTCCTTCCGTGTGGTTCAAGGCTTTTGAAATCTTCATATCTGCAAGTCCCCTGTTCTATTGCTTTGTTTGCTAGGTAGTCAGCAAGTTGATTTCCCTCCCTCAAAATGTGTTGAACTGTATATTGTTTATCTTGTAAGCATGTTTTGATTTCTTCCACAATATCTGAAAGTGACCATGGGGTGACCCATTTTCCTTTTAGCACTTCGCACATTAACATAGAATCAGTTTGAATAATGACCTGATTATATTGAGAGGTCTTGCAATGTTTGCTGGCTTCTAAAATTGCTACTGCTTCTGCCATAGTACTTGTTGTATTTTCAATCTTGGCACCTTCTGCAAATATAATGTCTCCATTCTCATCTCTTAGACAGTAGGCATATGAACTCAATCCATAACATCCTTTAGCTGCACCATCCGTGTTATATTTGATCCATCCAGCCGGTGGGCATTCCCATTTAACCTGAACGACCTTAATTTTAGGCTTATATTCCTCTAGTTCCTTAAGTATTTCTGGCCAGCTTCCTCCTCTCATGGTAGGCCTCTTCACTTTAGCTAACATATTCAAGTGCCTGGTCACATTGTGAATTATTCTGGGAAGTGAAGTGCTTTTTCCTTCATGCTTCTGTTTGTTCCTTCTTTTCCACAGTTCCCAAATTATAAATCATGGAATAGCTCTATAATAAGGTCTCATATCTGTCTTAATGTTTGCACCCCCACCATAACATTATAACTTCCCTTAGTTGCAATCCTGTAATGTTTAGACCTGCAAAAAGAACAAAAGTAGGACCAAGTCCTGTTAGCAATTTCTGATTTTCGAAACACATGTGATAGTGTTTCTTGATCAGGTTTATCACAACACCAGCATCTTGAAGGTCCTTCAAGGCCCCACCTTCTCAGCCTATCATCCATAGGGATTTTGAACTTCCACAACCTCCACATCATAAAGGCTACTTTGAAAGGAGTCCCCTTAGTCTAAATCCACCTATGTATTATATTTGGTTCCTCCTTGTGCCTTATTTAGTTCCATGCTTTTTTGACTGAGAAAACACCCCTCGTATCTAACATCCAACAAGGTTTGTCATCTGTGTTACCTTTAGGGGGCTTGGTTTGGCTTATGATGTGTTCAACATATTCTGCTGGCAGTGTTTCATTCAATAAATCCATATCCCATTCCCCATTTTTTGTTAGATCCCTAACTACTTCATACCTTTCATCCCATGCAAAGTTTTCCCCCGTAATTGTATACAGGTCCCCCAGTCCTGTCCAGTTATCGTGCCATAGTGAAGCTGATCCATTCTTAGTTTGCCAGAGTATTTGATGCTGATTAGATCTCTTGCTTGTAGCATTTTCTTCCACACTTGTGAACCTCCTCCTCCTACTTTCCACATGACCAGATTCTGATTCTTTGACTTGCAATATTTGTTTCTCATGTATTCACTCTATAAAGACTTCTTTGTTCTATAATTCCACCAAAGCTTACAAAACAAAGCCATTGAAATATCATGCATTAGTCTAAAACCTATCCCTCCTTCCTGCTCTGGTAGACATAGGTTTCCCCATTTACTCCAATGTCTGCCTCTTCCTCCTACGCAACTACTCCAAAAGAATTGAGCCATCATTTTTTGCACATCAGTTAAGACATTGCTGGGAGGATTCATGACTGATAAACAATGTATAGGAATACTCTGTAGTACATGTTTAATTAGAACTGCTCGTCCCCCATAAGATAATAACTTACCTTTCCATCCTTGTATTTTAGCTCCTATCCTTTGAATCAACTGTTTATAGTACGTTTTTTGCTTTCTCTTGTAAAAGATAGGGCAGCCTAAATACGTAAAAGGAAATTCTTTCCTTAGGATTCCTGTTGCTACTTCTGCTACCACTGATTCTCCTCTGTTGACACTATGGTGCAAGTAGATTGCACTTTTGTCTTTATTCACCTTTTGTCCAGATATCTCTTCATACTTCTGCAATGTTTCGCTGACCATTTTCATTGTGCCTACCTCCGCTTTACATAATATGATCATATCGTCCGCAAACGCTAAATGATTTAGCTTCAAGCTTCCTCTTGGCATACCAAATCTTTTAAACTCTTTCTTTATCATTAGGGCGTTTAGGGCTCTAGACATCACTTCTGCTGCCAATATAAAAAGAGTGGGTGATAAAGGGTCACCCTGTTTGAGACCTCTTGAGGATTTGAAAAAACCTTTCGGCTGTCCATTTAGCAAAACTGAGTACCAGTTGTTGCTAATCAGTCTAAACACCATATCAATTATTCTATCCCCAAATCCCAGTCTCCTCATCACCTTTGTTAGAAAAAGCCACTCAACTCTGTCATAAGCTTTCATCATATCCAACTTAATAACTAAATTAGGTGGTGTTCCCCTTTTTCTTATTTCTGAAATTATTTCTTGAACCAGTAATACATTCTCTGCTATACTTCTCCCTTGTACAAATCCTGCTTGTTCCGGAGAGATGATTTGAGGGAGTACTTCTTTAATTCTCTCATGGATAATTCATGAAAAAATTTTGTTCACAAAATTACTCAGAGAAATAGGCCTCAAATCTGAAAATGTACTAAACAACATCTTCTTTGGAATAAGGACTAGATTTGTGTGTGTGATGTACCTAGGTAGTTCAGCTCCACAGAAAAAAGCTATAGTCATTTTATGAATGTCATTCCCAATGATTTCCCAAGTACTTTGATAGAAGGCCCCTGTCATCCCATCTGGTCCTCCTGCACTATTTTGATTTAGCCCCATAACCGCTTTTTTGACCTCTTCTATCGTTGGCACTCTCTGCATCTCCTCATTCCTATCTCCACTTACTACTTGTGGTAGTTCATTCAGCATTTCATAATCTCCACTGGCCTCTAGCATTTTGAATTGTTTGGTATAAAATTCCACTGCTGCTCCTGCTATATCCTCTTGATCCTCTATCCACTCCCCTTCCTCACTTTGAATTCTGTTTACATGCAGCCTATTTCTTCTACCTTTCACAATGGTATGGAAAAAATTTGTATTTCTCTCTCCATCCTTAAACCACTCCATTCCAGCTTTTTGTTTCCAGAATTCTTCTTCTCTATGAAGTTGTTTTTTTAATGCTGCCTGTGCTTTATGTAGCGTTTCCCGATTTAATCCTGTTGGATTTGCTTCAAATATTATCTTTTTTACTTTAATGATCTCTTCTAAAGTAGCTATCTCTTGAAAAATGTTGCCAAAGGTCTCTTTACTCCACTGCGTTAATGCTCGCTTGACCCTTTTTAGTTTATGATGAAATACACTAAACGGATCCCCTTCAAAGTCCGCTTTCCAATGGTCTTGCACTACTCCCTTGAAAGATTCTTCCTGTATCCAGAAATTCAAAAATCTGAATGGTTTACTAACTCTCTCGTTGGTCACTTTGAATGAGATCAATAATGGCGTATGATCGGACCCACTCCTTATGAGGTGTTCAATTTCTACTACTGGAAATATATTATGTAATTTATCGTTACACAACACTCTATCCAGTCTTTTAAAAATGCATTCTTCATCAGTTCTACCATTCCACCACGTGTACTTGCTTCCTTTGAATCCCTTATCCTCCAAGTTGCACATGTTTATACAGTGGTTAAAGTCTCTACTTTCTGAGTCTGTCACTGGTCTTCCCCTTAGTTTTTCCTCTTCATTGCTAATAACATTAAAATCGCCTCCTACCATCCATGGTATCGTGCTATTATTTGCCATCTCATACATCGACTCCCACAGTTGTAGTCTTTCTAGTTGTGTGCATTTAGCATATACCAAAGATATTAGAACTTCAATGCCCAATCCTTGATTCTTCAATTTGACAGTTAACATCTGCTCTTCATCTCTAATCAGTTCGATTTCCATAATCTCATCAATAAAAGCCCATATCTTGCCATTAGTACTAGCTACTGCCTGTTTCTTACCCAATCTTCTTGTAAACTCCTCTAGTCCTTGATTATCTTCAAAAGGTTCCATTAATCCAATGAAATAAAATTGATATCTCTTATGGAGATTTATAAGTCTTGTAAACGCTTTTTGAGTGTTTACTGACCTAATATTCCATATTAAAGCCTTCATTGATATTTGGAATTTTTGACAATCGTTCTCTTCGATTGTCTAGATGCTGCTTGAGCCTTTGAAAGATTTTCTTCACTTTGTTCCCTTTGTTTTGTATATTTTCCTTTGAGCTTCCCTGTATGTTTAGGCGATAAATCACCTTCCACTGCCATTTGACTTATATTTTGGGATAAGTCGTCCTTCTCTACTTCCCTTACACTTTGTTCTGAAAGCTGCTGTAATTCCTTCTTTCCTTCTTCTCTCCCCTGTTCATCTTCCATTTGAAAAGCCAGTGGTAATATTTCCTCAATACTCACTTCTGCCACCACTATAGTACCTTCATTGATTTCAATATCTCCACTTCCCTCCATTAGCTTTTCTTCCGCCTTTTCTTTATCTGCTTCTTTCACTTGCATTCCTTGCTTACCCTCTGCCTCAATTTTCTTACCCATGTCCTCTTTGTGAATCTCCTTCATTTCCCCTTTGTCGTTTTTCTCCTTGTGGACAAATGTTTTGTTCACCCACTCTTTAGTACTGTCTTTTTCCCTTGTATCTTCATTGTTATTTTCTATATCTATTACTTCTGTGTCCCTTAGTGCTTCAAAATTATTTTTATCCTGATAGTCGATCTCCCCTTCTATATGCCCGTATTTGTCCCTCTTGTACTTATTCCTTCTCCTTACCATCCATTCTTGTCTATTTTGCCTGTTTCCTACCACTTTCCCACTAGTTAATGTTCTTCTTTGATCTGCTGCAGTACCCATCCTGTTTTGCATGCTATCTTGTCTTTCATGTTGCCTTACTTCTTCACTCTTTACTTCATACAACTCTGGGTGAATTGTCCAGCAACTTTGTTCGTCATGGCCTTGTAAACAACATTCTTTGCAATATTTAGGCATGTGATCATATTGCACTTTAATCCACTTGGATTTTGTCACTCCTGTAACATCATCTTCTTCATTGATTTTTACTCTCTGGGGTAACTTTGCAGTCAAATCCACCTCAACTTTTACTCTAGCACAACTTGGTCTTGTCTAATTCTTTGTTGCCATGTCCACTGTTAGGGGTCTGCGTACTGCACTTGCTATTGAGAAGATAGCCTCCTTAGCAAAAAAATTTGGTGGTAGATCTGGGAATGATATCCATGCCACTCCAATCGTTGTTTCTACATCAGGTTCGAACCATGGATCCCATTTAAGGGTACGCATTTGCCAGTAATTCTCCTTCACATTAATATAAAACGCTGCTGACGATAAAACATGCACATAATCCTCGATCATTGTAAGTCTGATCAGTATGTGCCTTGTATCCAGAACTCCTATCGAGCAATCACCTTTGATACCACACTGACTCGGGATCGCCTTCCTCAGTTCTGCAATATCTGGTTTGCCATACGAAAATTTCCCTATAATTGCAAATTGCAGGTTTTCCTTCATGATTAGCAATCTAACTTCGGACGTCTTCCATGTAATGCTTGGTTCCCCTTGTAGAATTATCACTGGTTTAGTCGGTATCACTGGGATTTGATGCATTACAATTTTGGGTTTAAGCAGGTTGACATATTGGATCTTGTTTGGATCTGGATGGGTGGTTTGGTTTTCCGTGATGATTGTTTTAGTTAGAGGTGGGAAATCCTCCGGTGGGAGGCTCCCACCGATGGTGTTGACTGTCATGTGGCCGGCGCTTTTCGTAAGGTCCCTCGTGGTCCTTCAATAACACTATTTTTCATTTTTACTCTTATTATTGATATTTTGTTATTATAATCTCGACAATCATCAGTTATCACTGTTACTTCATTTCATGATCATCTTAATATAATTAATATCGTTCTAATCGTTTCTTTAAATTACAATGATTATCATTAGTTTCATTATTAGAATTATTACTTTACTAATATTTTATATGCATATTTTTCAATGTATCATAGTTAAATTATTGGGAAAAGTACACTTGTTACCTCAAAAAGAAAAACTATTTACAAGCGGCTACTCCCGTACTTTCATTCCCCCTATTTTTAATTACTAAAACGGATTAATATATTATGATAATATCAAAGAGAAAGAAACAGTGTTTCAGTGAAAACACTACTCAATTATTTATTGATACCATTAGAGTATATAATATATACTATGGTGGCATCAAAGAGGAACATGCAGTGTTCCTGTGAAAATACTACTGCTCAATTACCGTGTGATACAATTAGAATATATAGATCTATCAAGGATGATAAAGCAATGGTTCAATGGTCCATTTTTCACAATTTGGATTTGTCACGACCAAAAACGAGTCATGAGTGGCACCCACACTTAACCTCCTAGGTGAGCGAACCAACGAATTCAACCTCAACTTATATCAATTGTTCAACTTACGGAAATCAACCATAATGCAGAAGCTCAAAACTTTTTAAAGTAACCAATAAAAGAAACCTCTAGAGTCTATTACATATTATCCCAAAATTTGAAAGACATCACATCAAGGACATCTATTCTCAAAATACCAAGTCTAAGAGTATTAAAGACACCAAAATAAATAATTAGGATAGTCTATGACCGAAATTTAAGGACATCATGCCATGACTGAGATAATCCAGAACGAGCTAGAGGGAATAACTCACCCTGAAATTTGATGTGCTGGAGACTAGCTAGAGCTGAGGGGTAATCAAAGTCGATGGTACACTTGATGCACTCCACAAAAGAAAATGAAGAAAATGTAACACCTCGCTATTTGAAAGAAGTAGAAAGAACTAGAATTTGGAAGAAACCGTTTTTGGAAATAATCAAATTTGGAAAGTTTGACAATTAAGCCAAGGATGAGTTTTGGTCAACTTCAAACGACCATAACTCGTAGCTCAGGATGAGTTAGGTGTGATACAAGATACCGTAGGAAAGATCTTTGAATTATCTTTCCAACGCCACCAAGTTTGCTCAATTCCGAGTTAGTATGAAGGAGATATGGATATTCAAAGTTGGGCTGTCTAGTTAAGGAAAGTCAAAACCGGATTTTTGAAGGGTATTTTGGTCTTTTCACTACCCAATTAATTAAATTCGTTTTTGGTAATTAAGTTGGGGTCTCAACTGATGGGATTCAGTTTACGCTTTACAAATTAAGTTAGGGTTTTGAGAGAAGAGAAAATAAAAGGAGAAAGGAGAAAGGAGGAGAAGAAGTAGCAAGGATTTGTCACGTTCTTGAAGTTAAGCTTGTGAATTTCTCCAAGGGTTGATCCCTACGAGGTATGTGAGATCACATAGCGTTGGGTTAGTTCACCCACGTACCAATCATGATTCAATTCAGCAAAATTGTGTTCTTGAAAGAAAAGATATGAGTCTTGATGAAATTTGTTTAAGTTCTTGTGGGTTCTTGTTGTTGAAGTTATTGAGAAGTTTCTTTAGTTTGATTCATTATATTACGTGTTGTTTTAAGTAGATTCTTACATATTTTGGTTATGTAGTCGAACCTAAATGTTTGAGAAAAGAGTCAATTGAATCTAAAGGGTTTAGAGTTGAAACACAACCAAGAAAAATCGTCAAAAATCTGGGAAAGGGTGGGGCACCGCGCCACTCAGAGCGCCCCACATCATGCGCTAAAGTTTGTCCTCTAGGGAGCCGCACCAGCCAGTGCACCCCAAGCCAGTGTCTGAAGTTTACCCTCTGGCGTCCCGCGCCACTCAGAGCGCCAGAGATACCAGGTCTTCAAACTTTTCCCACTTCTTTCCGTTTGTGTTCCCTAGCAACGTACATAAGTTTTCTAGCTGATTTCTATACTCTAAGGTACGTCTAAACATCATGAAATCATCCATAACCATGAGATCATGAGCCTTGAATCCATAATTCAATTCAAGGAAAGTTAAGAGTCGAGTTAAGAGAAGTTCATAGAGTCTCCCAAAAGTCTTTTACAAATGTTTTGACTTTGTTTTAAGGCTTGAGTTTTGAGATGAGTAAAGAGTAAGAGTAAAGTTCATTTCTTCAAAAGATTATACGGGAACTAAGTATTCCCAAGAGTTAAAACGTTCTTACATTTAAACAAGAAAGGAAACACCAATTTCCAAGAGAGCTTTTAATCTAGTTTCTGAGTAAGCACCTCAAATCACAAAAAAAGAGTTTTGTTTTTAAAACATATGCGTTGAGTATATTTTGGGAGTAGTATTGAGCACTTATATGGGGACGAGTTCATAATAAATCAAGTCTCCATAAACCATGTAGCCATCGTGGGTAGAAAGAGTCATACTTTTTAGATGATTCATTAATGCTATTTAGCATAGACTAGTGAATCCACTTAGTTGAGGTGTTCTATATCATAGCAAGTTATAGGATAGTCTAGGCAGCGTGGGCGAGACGTTGTATCATCACATTATCTCATAGTGATGGTTGTCGGTTAGAGAAACTCCTATAGTATTATATTACTTTATATGTAATCTGAGTTGTTATTGTATTTCTTTAACACATTGAGTTGTCACCAACTGTTTTAAATGCTTTGTATTAACTACACCTTTATTGTTATTTTACTTTGCATTTGAGTTTAATATTCATGAATTGAGTAAAGCTAAGGTAAGTGTTCTTTTTAGATTCCTTTCAAGCTTATGTCATATTTAGTTTTCCCCTCGCATGCTCGTACATTCAATGTACTGATGCCTTTTGTCCTACATCGCTTTATGATGAAGATACAGGAAATCACGATCAAAATCCAGTGCCTCGTTGATCCAGTTGAGCATCTCAGAGTCAGTTGGTGATCCTCCTTACTTCTGGAGGATTCCCTATTTACATTGCTTTAGTAGTTTTCAGTTTGTTAGGATGATTGGGGGTCTTGTCCTGACATCCTTCCCAGTTTTTAGAGGGTTCATAGATAGATAGTTAGTTAGATCATTTGTCACTATTTGTTATTGGCTTATGTTTTGATACGTGAGTTGCCATCTTGGATAGTTAAATGTTCTTTTAAGACATTCTAAGTTTATTTTATGAGTTCATCATTTGATACTATTTTCTTGTGTTTAAGTCTTCCGCTGAGTAAGTAAGCCAGACCAAGGGTTCACTTGGGGCCATCAATGCTTCTCGAGTGCCTGTCCCGCCCAGGGTGTAGGCTCGGGGCGTGACAAACTTGGTATCAGAGAACATAGTTCAAGAGTCCTAATGAGTCTATAAAGTCGTGTCTGTAGAGTCATGGTTATCAATGTGAAGCAAGCCACATCTATAATTAGAAGGCTGCAACATTTAGGAAATTCCTTTACTTCTTTCATGCTCATTTCTTTCGATAGAGTTTATCTCTATAAAGTTTCTTTATAAATCGTGCTTGTGTGTGTCTTTCAGTTGATTATGCCTCTATGAAGAGCTGTCCGAGGTCGTTTTGCTAGAAGGAACGTTGAGGAGCAAAGGGTACCTAACGAACCAGAAGTGCAACCCCAAGGAGAGGTCACAAATGCTAAATTTCAAGAAGCAATCCGAATGCTAAGTCAAGTAGTGACTAACCAAGTTGGGCATCAAAGAGGGGCTCGACAGGAAGAGGTTGATACTTCAAGGATCCACGAGTTCTTGAGGATGAATCCTCCAAACTTCACTGGTTCAAGCACTACTGAGGATCCGGAAAATTTTGTTAAGAAACTGCAAAATGTGTTTGAGGTTATGCACGTTGCTGATGCTGAGTGAGTGGAACTAGCTGCATATCAACTGAAGAGTGTTGCTAGGACTTGGTTTGACCAGTGGAAGAAAAGTATGGCTGAAGATGCACCGATTTTGAGTTGGGCTATGTGCGAGAGTGTTTTCTTGGGGTGTTTCTTCCCCGTGAAATGAGAGAAGCCAATGTGTGAGAATTCCTTACCCTTAAGCAGGATTCACTAAGTGTTCATGAGTATAGTTTGAAGTTCACCCAATTTTCCCGATATGGTTGCGGATATGAGGAGCAAAGTGAGTCTATTTGTTGTTGAGTTGTCTCGTCTGTTAAGTAAAGAGGGCAAGGCAGCTATGCTAATAGGGAACATAGACATCGCGAGCCTTATGGTATATGTGCAGCAGGTTGAAGAAGAGAAGCTGAGGAATATGAAATAGTTTAGAAACAAGAAAGCTAAGACATGGAATGAGTACGGGCACCAAATGAGTAATGTGAATAGTTCTTCCTTTCAATAAAAGAAAAAGGGACCTGCTCCATCATCTGCTAGTGCACCTGCACTAAGAAACAAATGTGAGTACAATAGTCAGAATTCACAACACTTTAGAGTTAGACTTGCACAGTCTCAAGGTAGTGTGGCACAATGAGGTAACTGGGCTTCTGCATGTGCTAAGTGTAGTAGGAACCACCCGGTTAAGTGTTGTGATGTCTCCACTGGTATTTTCAAGTGTGGTCAAGAGGGTCACTTCATGAAAGAGTGCCCTAAGAACCGACAAGGTAATGGGAATCAAGTCAACAGAGCCCAGTCTTTATCAGTTGCTCCACCAGACAGGGCTGCACCTAGAAGAGCTACATCAGGTACTGGCGGAGGATAAAACCGCCTATATGGTATCACTAGCCGCTAAGAGCAAGAGGATTCGGCAGATGTTGTCACTTGTATGATCAAAGTCTTTACTCTTGATGTTTATGCATTCCTAGACCCATGAGCAAGTTTATCTTTTGTGACTCCTTATGTTGCAATGAATTTTGATGTTCTTCTTGAGAAACTTTGTGATCCCTTTTGTGTTTCTACACTTGTTGGGGAGTCTATTCTAGCTGAAAGAGTCTATCGTGATTGTACCATTTTCGTCAATCAGAAAAAAACACCATGGATGATTTAGTTGAGTTAAACATGGTTGATTTTGATGTTATTCTAGGTATGAACTGGCTTCATGCATGTTATGCCTCCATTGATTGTAGAACTCGAGTTGTCAAGTTCCAGTTTCCTAATGAGCCAGTTATAGAGTTGAGTAGTAGTTCAACATTGCCTAAGGGTCATTTTATTTCGTGCCTTAAGGAGAGACAGTTAGTTTTCAAGGGTTGTGTCTATCACTTAGTCCGAGTTAATAATTCTAGTGTTGAGACACCTCCTCTTGAGTCAGTTCTAGTTGTGAGTGAGTTTCCAGACGTCTTTCCTGATGATCTACCCGGAGTCCCTCCTGTGAGAGAAATAGACTTCGGTATAGATATTCTTCTTGATACTCGTCGTATATCTATTCCGCCATATAAAATGGAACCATTAGAGTTAAAAGAGTTAAAAGAGTAGTAGAAAGATCTCGTTGACGAGGGTTTTATTCGACCAAATGTCTCACCTTGGGGCACTCCGATCTTATTTGTGAGGAAGAAAGACGGTTCCCTTAGAATGTGTATAGATTACCGTTAGTTGAACAAGGTTACTACCAAGAATAAGTATCCTCTTCGGAGAATTGATGATCTTTTCGATCAGCTTTATGGTGCTACTTGTTTCTCTAAGATAGACCTCAGATCTGGCTACCATCAGTTTAGAGTAAGGGAATGTGATATTCCAAAGACAACTTTCAGGACCCGTTATGGTCATTATGAGTTTCTGGTCATGTCGTTCGATTTGACTAATGCGCTTGCAACATTTATGGACCTTATGAATAGAGTATTCAAGCCCTATTTAGATATGTTTATTATCGTGTTCATTAATGACATTATAATATATTCGAGGAATGAGAAAGATCATGCTAGCCATCTCAGAATTGTCCTCCAAACTCTAAAGGATAGGGAGTTGTATGCTAAGTTCTCTAAATGTGAGTTTTGGCTTAAGTCTGTGACATTCTTGGGTCACATTGTTTTTGGTGATGGGATTAGAATTGACACTCAGAAAATAGAGGTAGTGCAGAATTGGCCTAGGACCACATCTCCAACTGATATTAGGAGTTTCTTGGGGTTGGCTTGATATTATAAAAGGTTCGTAGAGGGGTTCTCATCTATTTTGTACCCTTTGACCAAGTTGACTCAGAAAACAGTGAAGTTTCAATGGTCTGAAGCTTGTGAGAAAAGCTTTCAAGAATTGAAAAGGCGATTGACTACTGCCCCAGTATTCACCTTACCAGAAGGTACTCAAGGCTTTGTTGTGTATTGTGATGCTTCCAGAGTTGGTTTGGGTTGTGTGTTAGTGTAGAATGGTAAAGTTATAGCTTATACCTCCAGGCAGCTGAAAGTTCACGAGAAGAATTATCCAACCCATGATCTAGAGTTGGCTGCCGTAGTATTTGCTTTGAAAATATGGCATCATTATCTCTTTGGTGTTCATGTGGATGTGTTCACCGATCACAGGAGTCTTACGTATGTGTTTAGTCAGAAAGAGCTTAATCTCAGACACATTAGGTGGTTAGAGTTACTCAAGGATTATGACATGAGTATTCTTTATCACCTAGGAAAGGCTAACATTGTTGTTGATCCCTTGAGTAGATTGTCTATGGGTAGTACCACCCATTTTGAGGAAGGTAATCAAGAGTTAGCAAAAGATGTGCATAGACTTGCACGATTAGAAGTTCGACTGATGGATTCCACAGAAGGAGGAGTAGTTGTGATGGATGGGGCTGAATCTTCATTAGTGTTAGAAGTGAAAGAAAAGCAAGTCTAAGATCCTATTTTGCTTGAATTGAAGACAAATGTTCATAAGGAAAAGTAATGGCTTTTGAACAAGGGGGAGATGGCGTATTGAGGTATCAAGGTAGGTTGTGTGTAGCAAGTGATGTGAGGTCAAAAATACATATTTTTAATCATTATATGCCTCACATTTATTATTTATTTTGTCCTTTTTGAGCATGAAATTTATGGATTGTGCTTAATGGTATTTTTTTTGTAGGATTAAATTGATGGAAAAATGAAGAAGTTTAGAGCTAAAACGAACAAAAGATGGAAGATTGAAGAAGGAAATCAAGCATACAACTTAATAGATTAAATTCAATATTATAATATATAAATATATTAATTGCAGTTAGTTGTAACAAATAGCGAAAATCCAAGAATCCTTGCTACCATGTGGCAGCAGTTAAATGCAACATTAGCGGCAGATTTGTGAGGCGGTTACTGTCCTGCGTGAAATAGAAATTCTAATTCCGCTTGGATTTGGTTTCCAATTTATTTTGGACTCAGTTATTTTATTTGGGGTTTCTACATCTATGAATAGTCCATAAAAATAATTATTTTGGAGATTAGGCAGAGGTGAAGACCAGGCTATCAAAGTATAAAGTTGTCAATACTTTTTAGAATTCTTTTCTTCTTCTTCTTCTTATTTTCTTAGAGATTAGTAGCTAAAGCCCTTGTTCTGGGGCTGTAGCTACGAATCGAATGTTGAATATTTAAGGTTTTTGAATTAATTTTTGGTTGTCATTATAAGTTACTTCTATATTCTTGTTTTAGTATTTCTTGACTGGCTATCTAGAGATAATATATTGTCTAATCTTAAAATCGAGAGAGGAGGGATTAGTTAGACCAGAGAATATAGAGAGCTCGATCGACCCATTTGATTGAGGTGATTTGTGTTTAAGAGTGACTCCCGGACAAACAACTTGCTTGGTTACGAAATATAATGAAATATAAGTGCTCGCCAGTTAGTCTATTTTGTCCCCACTCAACGTTGTAGTTAGATAGCTAACTGGAGTAGGCGACTAGAGGTGTGTATCCCGAACATACAATTAACCCTATAAATCAGTAACTTGACAACTAAAATTAATTCTTTGCCTAAAATATGATACATGAAATCCAAACATGCTATAGCCCTGAGATTTTCCAACTATTGTAAGTAATCTTATAATTTTATTCCTGCATTCTTTTCTTTTGACACTCTTAAATAAATAATTAGGCCAGTATAATTTAGTAAAAATAGTTAATTGACAAGTCTTTTGTGTTCGATAATCTGGTTCTTTTAAAAGCCACTATATTACTTGCGTGACCACGTACACTTGCGTGTGCAATTGGGAGCAACACCAAGGTTGGATGAACTCCAAGAGAGGATCATGAAGGAAGCTCATAGTTCCTGATATTCCATTCATTCGGGTTCCACAAAGATTCATCGTGACTTGAGAGAAATTTATTGGTGGAGTAGTATGAAGAAGGGCATTGCAGAGTTTGTTGCTAAGTGTCTGAATTGCCAACAAGTTAAGGTAGAGCATCAAAGGTTCGGTGGTATGGTTCAGAATATAGAGATTTTGGAATGGAAGTAGGAGATGATCAATATGGACTTCATTACTGGGTTGCCACGGTCTCGCATGCAACATGATTCTATTTGGGTGATTGTTGATAGAATGACAAAATTAGCCCACTTTTTGCCGATAAAGACTACCCATTCAGCAGAGGATTATGCCATGTTGTATCTTCAAGAGGTGGTTAGACTTCATGGAGTTCCAGTTTCAATTATTTCAGATAGAGGTGTCTAGTTTACTAAGTTTTGGAAGTCTTTCCAGAAAGGTTTGGGTTCGAAAGTGAAGTTGTGTACTGCTTTTCATCCTCAGACATATAGTCAAGCGCAACACACTATTGAGACCTTAGAAGATATGTTGAGGGCCTGTGTGATTGATTTCAAGGGTAATTAGGATGATCACCTACCTCCCATTGAGTTTTCTTATAACAATAGTTACCACTCTAGCATCCAGATGGCTCCGTATGAAGCTCTTTATGGGAGAAGATGCAGATCTCCAATTGGATGGTGTGAGGTTGGTGAAGCTGGAGACTTAGTTCATCAAGCTATGGAGAAAGTGAAAGTTATTCAAGAGAGGTTGAAAATAGCGCAGAGTCCTCAAAAATCATACACTGATGTTTGGAGAAGGGAGTTAGAGTTTGAAGTAAATGATTGGGTATACTTGAAAGTTTCACCTATGATGGGTATTATGAGCTTTGGTAAGAAGGGGAAGCTCAGTCCCTGATATATTGGCCCTTAGAGAATATCCAAAAGGATTGGTAATGTAGCTTATTAGTTGGAGCTACCACAAGAATTAACAACAGTTCATTCGATATTTCATATTTCGATGTTGAAGAAGTGCATGGGAGATCCTTCACTTATCATACCAACTAAAAATATTGGTATCCAGAATAACTTGTCTTATAAGGAGATCCCTGTTCAGATTCTAGACCGTTAGGTTTGCAAGTTGAGAACCAAGGAAGTAGCATCAGTCAAAGTTCTTTGGATAAATCAGTTTATGAAGGAAGCTACTTGGGAAGACGAGGAGGATATGAATAAGAGATATCCACATCTCTTTGAGCCTGGAGAAATTCCAGATCAAGGTACTAATTCTCTTCTTAGTACTCTTTAATTGATATGCTTGATATGTTAGATTTGCTTGTTTGGTGTCTGAACTGAATATTTGATGTTATGCCCTTAGCTTACTAAGAGTAATCTCATTCGAGGACGAATGTTCCCAAGGAGGAGATATTGTAACACCTCACTATTTGAAAGATCTAGAATTTGGAAGAAACCGTTTTTGGAAATAATCAAATTTGGAAAGTTTGACAATTAAGCTAAAGATGCGTTTTTTGTCAAATTCAAATGACAATAACTGCTAGCTCAGGATGAGTTAGGTGTTCTACAAGATACCTTAGGAAAGATCTTTGAATTATATTTCAAACACCGCCAAGTTTGCTCAATTCTGAGTTCGTATGAGGGAGATATGACCATTCAAAGTTGGGTTATCTAGTTAAGGAAAGTCAAAACCGATTTTTTGAAGGGTATTTTGGTCTTTTCACTACCCAATCAATTAAATTCATTTTTGGTAATTAAGTTGGGGTCTCAACTGATGTGATTCAATTTACGCTTTAGAAAATTAAGAGAGAAGAGAAAAGAAGAGGAGAAAGGAGGAGAAGAAGCAAGGATTCGTCACGTTCTTGAAGCTAAGCTTGTTAATTTCGCCAAGGGTTGATCCATACGAGGTATGTGAGATCACATAGCGTTGGTTCAGTTCACCCACTTGTCAATCATGATTCAATTCAGTGTAATTGTATTGTTGAAAGAAAAGATTACGAGTTCTTGATGAAATTTGTTTAAGTTCTTGTGGGTTCTTGTTGTTGAAGTTGTTGAGAAGTTTCTTGAGTTTGATTCATGAGATTAGGTGTTGTTTTGAGTAGATTTTTACATATTTTGGTTATGTAGTCGAATCTAAGTGTTTGTGAAAAGAACCAATTGAATCTAGAGGGTTTAGAGTTGAAAAACGATTAAGAAAAATCATCAAAAATTTGGGAAAAGGGGTGGGGCGCCGCGCCACTCAGAGCGCCCCACATCAGGCGCTGAAGTTTGGCCTCTGGGGAGCTGCGCAAGCTAGTGCACCCCAAGCCAGTGTCTGAAGTTTACCCTCTGGCGCCCCGCGCCACTCAGAGCGCCAGGGACGCCAGGTCTTCCATATTTTCCCACTTCTTTCCGTTTGAGTTTTCTAGCAACGTACCTAAGTTTGCTAGTTGATTTCTACACTCTATGGTACGTCTAAACATCATAAAATCATTCATAACCATGAGATCATGAGCCTTGAATCCATAATTCCATTCAAGAAAAGTAAAGAGTCGAGTTAAGAGAAGTTCATAGAGTTTTTCAAAAGTCTTTTACAAATGTTTTGACTTTGTTTTATGGCTTGAGTTTTGAGATGAGTAAAGAGTAAGATTAAAGTTCATTTTTTCAAAAGTTTATACGGGAACTAAGTATTCCCAAGAGTTAAAGCGTTCTCACATTTAAACAAGAAAGGAAACACTTATTTTCAAGAGAGCTTTTAAGCTAGTTTTTGAGTAATTACCTCAAATCACAAAAAGAGTTTTGTTTTTAAAATATATGAGATGAGTATATTTTGGGAGTAGTATTGAGCTCCAATATGGGAACGCGTTTATAATAACTCAAAGTCTCCATAAATCATGTAGTTATCGTGGGTAGAAAGGGTCATACTTTTTAGATGATTCCTTAATGCTTTGTAGCATAGATTAGTGGATCCACTTAGTTGAGGCGTTCTATATCATGGAAAGTTATAGGACAGTTCTGGCAGCATGGACGAGGCGATGTATCATCGCATTAGCTTATAGTGATGGTTGTGGGTTTGAGAAACTCACACAATATTATATTACTTTATATGTAATCTGAGTTGTTATTATATTTCTTTAACACATTGAGTTGTCACCTACTGTTTTAAGTGTTCTTTTTAGATTCCTTTCAAGCTTATGTCATGTTTAGTTTCCCCTCGCATGCTCATACATTCAATGTACTGATACCTTTTGGCCTGCATCGTTTCATGATACAGATACATGAAATCGGGATCAACATCCAGTGCCTTGTTGATCCAGTTAAGCATCTCAGAGTCAGTTGGTGAGCCTCCTTGCTTCTGGAGGATTCCCTATTTACATTGCTTTAGTAGTTTTCAGTTGTTAGGATGATCGGGGGTCTTGTCCCGACATCCCTCCCAGTTTTAGAGGCTTCATAGATAGACAGTTAGTTAGATCATTTGTCACTATTTTGTTATTAGTTTATGTTTTGAGACTTGAGTTGCCATCTTGGCTAGTTGAATGTTGATAAGAGCTTATGCCTTTTGGTGTTTTGATGATCTCCTCACAAGTGCAGGGACCTGGTCTTCTGCAGAGTATGCTCGTCCAGTGTCAAAGTGCTGTACAGCTGTAAAAGCTGTCTGCGTCAGAAGCTGCAGAGTACTTCACCAATCAGAAGCTAGGAGGTTGCTTGTACGTTTGGTAATAACTTTTTATGGTATATACTAAACAAAATACAACAATATTACTCATTCATTCAAAGAGAGAAATATTTAAAGCTTCAAGAACATCAAGGGATCTGATCAATTACTTCAAGAGCTTCAAGAACAACAAGGAATCTGATTGATTACTTCAAAAGCTTCTTGTACCAGCTGTTACTTTGTTTGCTTGTAATAGTGCTTACATTGTAGGATTCATTTTGTGAAAGAAACGTTTCAAATCTGTTTGAATCATTGTAAGAACTAGGTTAAAGGTAACTTAGGTTCTTACTCTAAAAATCTATATTAATCGGTTAGGATTAGTATAGTGGGCGGTGTTGTATCCGCTTAGCAAAGTCTAAGTTATCTAAGGGTGATAGCTTAGTGGGCAGTGTTGTATCTGTTCTGGCTCATCTAAGTAATAGGAGGTATTGCTTAGAGTTGGGATTAGTAGTCTAATCTCGGTTTGTAAACTTGCTTTTACTTTTGCTTGGAGAAGATTAGTGAAAGAAGTTTGAAAAGTCCTGGCAGGCCAGGTCGTGGTTTTACTCCCTTGAGCAAGGAGGTTTCCACGTAAAGTTGTTGTGCAATCTTTACTTTCAGCACTTTGTTTATTTTCTGTTATTGTAACTGTGTTGAGGACCTGATCCCATCTAGACTAGTGGACTCATACATTCCAACAAGTGGTATCAGAGCAGTACTTTTCGTTTT
>NW_006238994.1:1176920-1179612 GCF_000226075.1 Solanum tuberosum
TCCAGACCTACGAGCTGAACAAAAAGCAGGGGACAAACATGAAGGAGGGAAAGAAGGAGAAATTTATTGCTCTGAAAAACTCACAAAATGATGCGACTCAGGAGGAGGATGAAATGGCCTATGTTACTAAAAGGTTTCAGAAAATCATCAAGAAACATGACGTCTTTCAAAAGAAGGCTTCGACCAGCAGAGCAGCAAACACAAATGACCTTTGTCATAAATGTGGCAAACCTGGTCATTTTATGAGGGACTATCCCAGCCAAAAGCAGGAAACTCAGAACTTCAGACCTCGCAAGAGGGACCTGGTCCCAGACAGTGCTCGGAGAAAGGCTCATGCTGATCAATTGGTGAGAAAAGCCCTTGCTGTATGGGGAAATGATTCAAGTGAGTCAGAAGAAGATGCAGAAAGTTATGAAGATGTTTCAATGATTGCTATTAAAGATGATGAAAATGTCTTCAATTCCATCTTCTCATTAATGGCAAAATCTGATGATGAAGAGGATCTAAATGAGGTAACTCTTTTTGATCTTAAAGATGATCTAGATACTCTTCCCATTAAAAATTTGAGGAAACTTGCTGCATTGCTTATTGACTCTGTTGATGAACGAACCACTGAAAACTTAATGTTGAATGAAAAAATAAGTTTGTGTGAGGATGAGAACTCTGCTCTCATGTCTCAAGTTTCTGAAATGAGTGTAAGAATAGGGACTCTAGAAACGAACAACATTATACCTGAAGAGGACCCTAGTACCGCAGTAGGTGGAAAGAGAAAGCTTAGCATCTTTGAGGAAGAACTGGAAGAAAAGCTTAAAATCCTTGAGTCCAAGTTAGTTGCTTCTCTTGAAACAAATTCTCAACTGAGAAAGGATCTGAGTAAGGTCAAGGAGGAGTTAAGTCACTCTCTAAAATGGACTGACTCTTCTAAGATACTTTCTAATCTGTCTAATCAGAGCTTCAATGGAAAGAAAGGGTTGGGACGTAGACCAATAGAACCTCCTTATAATCCTCATAGCAAATATGTGTCTGTATCTGACAATCTGTTGTGCACTCACTATGGGCGTAATGGTCATCTAAAAGAAAAGTCTGAGACTCTGAGAAAAGAAAAAGAAAAGCATGAGAAATTTGTCAGATCTGAAAACAATGATAAAAGAGAACTCAAGGGACCTGGTCCCCGTTATCGTTTCAGTAAGAACACTTTGCCCCCCTGGACAGGAAGGTTTCTTATTAAGCCTTTTGATAGTTATTGGGAACTCCGTCTGAAGTGGGTTCCTAAGTCTAATAAGTGATTCGTGTGCAGAAGAGAGGGAGCAGTCAATGTTGGTACATGAATAGTAGATGCTCAAGGCATATGACTGGAAATACTCTTAACTTCCTCTCTTTGGAAGCACACCAAGGTGGTGGTGTGTCTTTTGGCAGCGGAAAGAAAAGTTTTATTCTTGGAATTGGCAAAATAGGAAGAACTGTAGATCATTCCATAGAAAGTGTACACTATGTGGATGGTCTGTAGTTTAATCTCTTAAGTGTGTTTCATATTTGCAACAAGGGAAATGAAGTCAAGTTCATGTCTGAAGGGAAACAATTTGTCATGTCCGAGTGCTCAAACTGATAATGCAAATCTTTGGCATAGACGACTGGGTCATGTAAGTACCTCTTTTCTTAACAAGCTTGTTGCAGGGGACCTGGTCCGCGGACTACCAAAGCTGAAGTTCTCAAATGACAAAGTCTGTGACGCCTGTGCAAAAGTCAAACAAACAAGATTTTCTTTCAAGGCAAAGAAGGGTGTGAGCACTACCAGACCTTTGGAACTTCTCTACATGAATCTGTGTGAACCTGTTAGAATTCAAAGTAGAGGAGGAGTGATGAAGGGAGACCATGAGATGGAGGAGCTGATCAAGGAAAGGGAAGACAAGGATATCCTAAATCCTGGAAACAAACAGGTTGCAAAGAAAATTGCTGCAGATTTCACAGGAGCACCTGGTCCCTCTGATACTACCCAGAAGGTTCCATCTCAAACTCGTGAAACTGATGATGCTGAATCTGATGCTTAAATCGAAGAAGAGTTGATCAGAAAGTCCGGATGGAAACATCAATTCTCACATCCATGGGACAATCTCATATCTCCACTTGACTCTGGAATTCAAACTAGATCCAGGACAAGAAATCTAGTTGCATATTCAGCCTTTATGTCAAGAGAAATACATCAAGGAACTGCTTTGAAAGTTCAATCCGATTGAGGCAAAAGTTCTTGACACTCCCATGAGCACAAGTGTGTAGCTTGACTTAGATGAAGATGGAGTTGACGGATGAGTGCAATATTTCAAGCAGCACCAAGGGAATCCCATCTAAAGGCTGCTAAACGTATCCTGAGATACTTGAAGGGAACTCAGGACCTGATTGAAAAAGTACATCAGGGATGGCACATTTTCTTGGATCATCACTGATTTCCTGAGGGACAATGTTGAGAAGCAAAATGTGGTGATGAAGTTCTGTAAGACTGAGGACCATCTGACTGATATCTTTACAAAGTCATTGAGTAAAGAATGTTTCATTAAAAGCAAGATGAGGCTGGGGATGCACAAGATTACCTGATTCCTTGACAAGTTTGCACAAAAATCTTCTATTTTGATTATGTTACGGAGGGCAGGTATCTATACTTGTTTTAATGCTTGTCACTTAAGAATTCACTTCTGGT
>NW_006238994.1:1183061-1183262 GCF_000226075.1 Solanum tuberosum
AAGTTTTGTTGTAAAGTTGGCTGTGGAATAGGGGCACTGAACTAAGGGGGAACTGTGGCTGTTAGGGGCATTGAACTAAGGGGGAACGAACTATGGACTAACAAATGGGGAATTTGTTATGTATTTGAATGAATGTTTGTTCCCTCACGTGAGGAGTTATGCAGGTTGTTTGTCATCATCAAAAAGGGGGAAATTGATAAG
>NW_006238994.1:1183267-1186706 GCF_000226075.1 Solanum tuberosum
GGCGGTGTTGTATCCGCTTAGCAAAGTCTAAGTTATCTAAGGGTGATAGCTTAGTGGGCAGTGTTGTATCTGTTCTGGCTCATCTAAGTAATAAGAGGTATTGCTTAGAGTTGGGATTAGTAGTCTAATCTCGATTTGTAAACTTGCTTTTACTTTTGCTTGGAGAAGATTAGTGAAAGAAGTTTGAAAAGTCCTGGCAGGCCAGGTCGTGGTTTTACTCCCTTGAGCAAGGAGGTTTCCACGTAAAGTTGTTGTGCAATCTTTACTTTCAGCACTTTGTTTATTTTCTGTTATTGTAACTGTGTTGAGGACCTGGTCCCATCTAGACTAGTGGACGCATACATTCCAACAAATGTTCTTTTAAGACATTCTAAGTTTATTACATGAGTTCATCATTTGAGACTATTTTCTTGTGTTTAAGTCTTTCGCTGAGTAAGTAAGTCATGCCAAGGGTTCGCTTGGGGCCATCAATGGTTCTTGAGTGCTAATCCTGCCCAGGGTGTAGGCTCGGGTCGTGACAGAAACACAAATAGGCATCAGAAACACAAAACATTCAAGACTCAAGCTTTTCACTTTATTATCAAAGATGATATTGGCGCTATCAGCAGAAATGGATCTTTCTTTCTGTCGAAAGGCATTCAAATTTCCACCGATGAAAAAGTAAAAATATTGGTCTTGGGTTTTACTATCCATAGATATTTTTCTCTTGATTTCTATTTTTATAGGTCTGAAGCCTCAAACGCTACTGCCCAGTGGAAGGTAAAAATTCGACTCTCAATCTATTTGTTTGAATATACGCTTCTGCTTTAATGCCTGTAAATTACATCATGTTTACGAGCTAAATCTTAAATAACGCATCATCTATTTCCTCTTAGACTGTCACAGTAAAGTTATCGAATATCTAAATATTGTGCCTGTGAAACAAAATAAGTTTAATATAGAACTACTCATAATTTTCAAAAATATTTTCACGAACATGTTTATATTTTTAGTTTCATTTAATACCATATCTTAATATTATCATGGCTACTGTTTTATGTTGAGTAGGTGTTCATGATGTTTTTAAAATACTAATAAGTAAATATCCCATTTTCTCAATACTTTGATGACTATGTTTGTTTCAGGATATCTATCTATCAAATGTTGTTTGTTTATTCAAATTCATTGTATATTAAACTGACATGCCCTTTTATATTTTTAAATAGTAGTAAGGAGTAAATTTCTTTCTTAAATATAATTATCATTCTTTTGAATCCACATTATTTATGACCTTAGCCTGTTCATTATGACCTTAGCTATAATGTTAGACACAAGTATGAATAGACACTTTAATTAAAAGTGTATGAAGTTATGTATCTATTTTTCTTATCAAAATTTATGTCAACCAAGTTCTTGTAAAGTAAACTGCTCCTTGTGGAGAATTTTAAATATTTGTTGGTTGTACTAGTCATGTAAGTTTTATTTGCCTAAATCCTAGAGTAAATATTCTAAGGAAGTATGAGATAAATTGAATCGTTTCCCGTGATTTGTGGTCCTGAATTTTAGCATGACTCGATGTCTGTTTATTTGACTAGTGATTAATGACCCTTGTCAAATGAAGTTCTAAAATGTAATTGACCCTTTTTAAATGTAAATGACGCTTTTCAATTGAGGCTTTAAATTGTAAATGACTCCAATTCTTTACCTCTATCTCAAATAACTTTTACTTATTTTGAAAGGTATGAAGAAGTAGATTTCAATTTCTAATTTATTATGTAGTTGGTGATCAATTTTGCCCATTATTTAAACTCAAATTTGTTATACATACTTCTCATACGACCTTGACATTCATTTTCATAAATACTAAATGATTAATTAGTTTTCAAATCGATCACTATTTTTAGCTTAATTATTAACTTTAGTTCGGACGGTAAACTATATTCAATTGTTCTTAAAGGATGTCTTATTCCTTTTCTATAAAATTAATTGAATTTTTACCTTAGAATCTCGAATTGGTTAGATAGACCTTTAAAACAGAGTCAATAATCTTTATAAATAAAAATAGAGTCAATAGTAGAAAAGTTAGATGCTCTAACTCACCTTTGTAATAGTTAGGTGATGGCTTTTTAATTTACGTTATTTATTTTAGGAATCACCAATATGTTGTATTCAAATTTGACCTCGGTTATCTGGGGTAACAATATAGAATTAAATAGCCATTTACTTATATTTATATCTTTCTTTATTGAATTAGATAGGAAGCAAAGCTAAATTAATTAAAATTTTACCCTATATAAGTGGTTACTTACAATTATAACTCTATCTATTTTGATATTTAGGGTGAAAGGAATAGACGTTTTGAAGTTAATTATGATAGTTGCCGGCTTATATAAGTTGTTACTTAATTATGATACATCTAATAGGGGTATGTTGGAATATATGCGTCTACCAGTGTTAATGGGACCAGGTCCTCAACATAGTTGAAACTAAAACAGTAAAGAACAAGTGCTGAAAAGTAAAGATTGACAAGAGAGTTTACGTGGAAACCTCCTTGCTCAAGGGAGTAAAACCACGACCTGGCCTGCCAAGACTTTTAGAACTGCTTTTCACAAATCTTCTCAAGCAAAAGTAAAAGCCAGTTACAAACCGAGATTAGCTTTCTAATTCCAACTCTAAGTAACACCTCCTATTACTTAGACGAGCTAGAGTAGATACCACACTACCCACTATACTAATCCTATCCTGATTAATATAGATTTAGTAGTAAGAACCAAGTTAACTCTAACTCAGAACTCACAATGATTCACACAAGTTGAGTCGTTTCTTATCACAACGAAGTGAATCCTACAATGTAAGCACGATTACAAGCAAACAAAATTACAACTGGTACAAAAAGCAATAGAAGCACTTCTATCAGGTCCCTTGTTGTTCTTGAAGCTTGAAAATCTCTCTCTTTGAATGAATAAGATAATTTGTTGTTTGTCCTTGGATATATTTAGACATGAAAAGTTATTATCCAATGAACAAACAACCTCGTCACTTCTGATTGGTGGAGTACTCTGCAGATTCACCAACTTTCTGACGCAGACAACTTTCCAGCTGTACAATACTTTGACCATTGGACGAGTATTCATACTCTGCAGAGGACCAAATCCCTGCACTTGTGAGGAGATCATCAAAACATCAAGGAGCATAAACACTTATCAATTTCCCACTTTTTAATGATGACAAAAAACCTGCATAACTCCTCACGTGAGTGAACAAATATTCATTCAATAACTGGTGTTTCCTCCTTAATTGAACAAGCAACCTCATCGCTTCTGATTTGTGAAGTACTCTGCAGCTTCACCAACTTCCTGACACGGACAACTGCAAAACACTTTGACAACTGGACGAGTATACATATTCTGCAGAGGACTAGGTCCCTGCACTTGTGAGGAGATCATCAAAACATCAAGGA
>NW_006238994.1:1186743-1237198 GCF_000226075.1 Solanum tuberosum
CACTTATCAATTTCCCCCTTTTTGATGATGACAAACAACTAGTAACAACAATGTTCCCCCTTAGTTCAATGCCCCTAATTCCACAGCCAACCTTTACAACAAAACTTCCCCCTTTTGACATCATTGAAAAGGTGAAGCAGTAAACATATTCAAGTTAAATGTAAAGCAATAAAGAATTCAGGGCCTTAGGCCACACAGAACATGTGTATGTAAGCATAAAGAGAATATTAAGCCACATATGAACAGGGTAGAAACATAAATAGCATTAGATCACAAATACTGACCACTGTAGTCAAGCAAAACAAACACAAAGCCACAAGAGTTTTAATCAGGATTGAAGAACAAAGAGGGAAACTAGGGATACAAGACACTTTTAGGATGGAGGGGGAAAGGGATTGAGGGTGCACATAAACAGAGATATAAGCTCATTTGCATCCTCATGAGCCTTCAGCAGCCTCATTTTCATCCTTCAACTTTTGCAACACCTGCTCATTTCCATCACTGGTACCAGGTCCCATCGAAACCACCTTCTGTAATTTAGACTTCAGTGTAGCGATTTCAATGTGCTTGTTAGTCAGAATCTTAGTAAGATCAGTCACTTCCCATTTAAGAGCAGTCTCCTGCTCCAGAACATCTGCCACTTGAGATCTGCCCCTAGTTTTTCCTTCAACACACTCACATTCCAACAGGGTAGCAGCAGTGAACATCTGCTTGGTGGTACTAGGTACCCCTCTTCCCAAGGGAACTTTGAAATGGTTGAATACAAAATCCCATGTTTTACCCTTTTCCAAGTCATTACCTAGTGCATGTGTTCTAGCATAATGGCAGGGAGGTTGGTCTCCTCAAGTTCATCAAGCTTCTTCTTGAGAAAAAGATCAGCAGTAGATACCACTGTTCTCATTTCAGTTCTGGGCACCAACACTTTGTTGATGAACTCGAAAAGCAACTGATATTCCCATTTAAGAAACTTTTTTGGTAATCCTGCTCTTTTGACATCTCCATGTTTTGTGGCAAGTTTAGTGAAGTCACTGGATGGTTTACAACCTTCAATCGCTCGAATTCCTTCCACAGGAACTCCTTTTCTTCACTTTGTTTTTGAACCCTAGGACCTGGTCCCTTTACGGGTTTTAATTTTTCAGCCACCTGTTTTCTAACTTTCTCTCTTTTCACAGGAGATTTCTTTGCAGCCTTCAGGAGTAGGAAATGAGAAGTTGAATGAACTAGGGTTTTCAACTTCTTGGGAGATACAGATCTTTGAAGAAGAATTATAGTTAGGCATTTTGAGAGAAAGAGAGAAAAGCTTTGGAGAGGGAATTAGTGAATTTCAACAAGAATTGTTTGAAGATATTTTGTAATTTGATTCACTAAGAGAAGTAGTATATAAAACCAAAAAGACATCGGGTCCCCAATAGTAGCAACCTTTGGTTTAAAAGTGAAAAGACATCTGAAACTGATGCGATGAATGGGCAACAAACATGTGGCAGTGATGTTGACAGTTAGACAGTGTAGTTTAAGTGATACTAACCTTCTGAGGACTAGGTCCTCGTTTCAATCTGCAACCTTGCCTAGTGTGATTAAATCGTCCCTTCAGCTTGACACACCAAGAGTGTATACCTGCATTAAGGTACCAGAAGCGAATTCTTAAGTGACAAACATTAAACAAGTATAGATACCTGCCCTCCGTAACATAATCAAAATAGAAGATTTTTATGCAAACTTGTCAAGGAATCAGGTAATCTTGTGCATCCCCAGCATCATCCTATTTTTAATGAAACATTCTTTACTCAAGGGATTTGTAAAGATATCAACCAATTGATCTTCAGCCTTGCAAAACTTCATTGCCACATGTAGTTTCTCCACATTGTCCCTCAGAAAGTGATGCCTCACATCAATGTGCTTTGTCCTCTTATGTTGAACATGATTTTTGGCCATATTCATGGCACTAGTGTTGTCACAAATAAGAGGAATGGTGTCAGTGAGTACACCAAAATCTTCTAGCTGCTGCTTGATCCATAGTAATTGAGCACAGTAAGATGCAGCAGCCACATACTTTGCCTCTGCAGTGGACAAGGCCACAGAGTTCTACTTCTTGGTTCCCCATGAGATCAATGATGATCCTAGGAAGTGAGACATTCATGATGTGCTTTTTCGATCAACCAAAAAACCCGCATAGTCAGCATCAACATAACCAATAAGATCAAAAGAATCACCAGTACGATAGAAGAGGACTAGGTCTTGCGTTCCTTTCAGATATCTCAAAATGCACTTGGCTGCCTTCAGATGAGATTCCTTGGGAGCTTCTTGGAATCTTGCACACATTCCAACACTGAACACAATGTCTGGCCTGCTTGCTGTGAGATATAGGAGTGAACCAATGATTCCTCTATACATTGTTTGACTAACTTCTACTCCACTTTCATCTTTATCAAGTCTTACACTTGAACTCATAGGAGTGTCCAGAGCCTTTGCATCAATGAAAGTGTATTTCTTAAGCAGTTCCTTGAAATACTTTTCTTGGCATATTGAAATGCCTTGAGGAGACTGTTTGATTTGCAAGCCTAAGAAGAATGTGAGCTCTCCCATCATGCTCATCTCGAATTCACTACTCATTAATTCAGCAAACTCCTTGCACAGAGAATCCAAGGTAGCACCAAATATTATGTCATCAACATATACCTCTCTTGTACCCATTGTCTAGCAAGAACTTTGATAGGCGTTCATACCAAGCTCTAGGTGCTTGTTTCAACCCATACAAAGCCTTATCCAACTTTAGTACATGATTGGGAAAGTATGTATCTTCAAAGCCTGGGGGCTGCTTGACATACACCTCCTCCTTCAGATAACCATTCAAGAATGCACTCTTGACATCCATTTGAAACAGCTTGAACTCCTTGTGGGCTGCAAAAGCAATCAGGATTCTGATAGCTTCTATTCTGGCAACAGGAGCAAAAGTCTCATCAAAATCAATTCCTTCTTCTTGGTTGTACCCTTGGAAGATAAGCCTTGATTTGTTTCTTGTAATGGTTCCATGCTCATCAAGTTTGTTTCTGAACACCCATATGGTCCCAATAATAGTTCTGTCCGCTGATCTGGGGACTATGTGCCACACTTTGCTTCTTTCAAACTGATGAAGTTCCTCCTGCATTGAGATTACCCAGTCTGTATCCCGGAGAGCTTCTTTGATGTTTTTAGGCTCAATGGTTGATATAAATGCTGAAAATGCTGCAAGATTTCTTGATTTTGATCTGGTTTGAATTCCAGAATTAAGAGGGGAAATGAGATTGTCCAGTGGATGAGAGGATTGATGTTTCCATACACACTTCCTGGTAATTTCTTCCTCTCTGTCATCATCAGAATCACCTTCACTTTCTTCAGGATTTGGAGGCAAAGCATCCTGTAATGGATCTGAGGGACCAGGTTCTCCTGAAGCACTAGATTCCTCTCCTTGTGCAGTCTGATCATTCCTTTGCTGGCCTGTCTGCTCTTCAAACTCATAGTCTTCACCATGGCATTCAGTGTTCCTGATTCATCAAACTTGACATGCATACTTTCCTTAATACAAAGGGTTCTTTTGTTGAACACTCTGTATGCCTTGCTTGTTGATGAATAACCGACAAATATACCCTCATCACTTCTAGCATTGAATTTCCCTAGGTCATCCTTTCCATTGTTCAACACAAAGCACTTGCAACCAAAAGGCTTGAGGTATGCAATTGAGGGTATTTTGTTGTTCAACAGCTCATAGGGGGTCTTCTTGATGACAGATCTGATGAGGTACCTATTAGTCACAAAACATGCAGTGTTGACAGCTTCAGCCCAGAAATTCATAGCAAGCCCTGAGTCAATCAACATAGTTCTGGCAATCTCCACCAAGGTTCTGTTCTTTCTTTTAACAACTCCATTTTGCTGAGGGGTTCTTGGTGCTGAGAAGTTGTGGTTTATTCCATGTTTTGCACAAAAACCTTCTAGCTGAGAGTTTTCAAACTCTGTGCCATGATCTGATCTGACACTGGCTATTTTGCAGTTCAGCTTCACTTGAATAGCTTTGGCAAAGGTGATCAATATTGCAGTTGTCTCATCTTTAGTGCGCAGGAACAGGTTCCACGTAAACTTGGAAAAGTCATCAACAATGACAAGAATATATTTCTTACTTCCCCTGCTTTGAATCTGATAGGTCCACATAAGTCCATGTGAGGCAGCTCTAGAGGTCTTGATGTACTGATACCCTTCTTGGCTTTGAATGATGACTTAGTCTGTTTCCCTTTAGCACAAGCATTGTAGACTTTGTCATTTGCAAACTTCAGTCTTGGCAATCCGCGGACCAGATCCCCTGCAACAAGTTTGTTCAGCAAGGAATTACTCACATGACCCAGTCATCTATGCCACAGATCAACATCATCAGCTTGTGCACCTAAGCACGACATGTCATCACCTTCTATGGAATCAAGATCAGCAACATACATGTTTTTGACTCTGGTAGCAGACATAACAACTCTCTGTGTTAAGCAATTTGTGACCAAGCATTTGTCAGCCATGAAAGAGACTTTATTCCCCTTGTCACAGATTTGAGATATACTCAGCAGATTGAATTTTAAACCTTGCATGTAATGCACATTGTTTATAGAGTTTTCAGCAGACCTCCTAATTCTGCCAATACGAAGTATAGAACCCTTCTTTCCACCACCAAAAGATACACCACCGCCCTGATGTGCTTGTAAAGTGAGGAAGTTGGAAGTGTCTCCAGTCATGTGCCTTGAGCATCCGCTGTCCATGTACCAGCACTGACTCCTTCCTCTCTTCTGCATAAGAGTTACTTGTTAGATTTTGGAACCCACTTCAGTCGGAGTTCTCAATAATCATCAAAGGGCTTGATAAGAAACCTTCCTGTCCAGGGAGGCAAGGTGTTCTTACTGAAATGATAATGAGGACCAGGTCCCTTTTGTCCCTTTTGTCCCTTTTTGTCATTGTTTATGTATTTGACTAATTTTATATGGTTATCTTTGACCCTTTTTAGACTTTCACACTTATCTTTCAAGTGGCCGTTTCGACCGCAATGAGTACACAAGATATTATCAGATACAAACACATACTTACTATGGGGATTGAAAGGGGGCTCTATAGGTCTGCATCCCAACCCTTTCTTACCATTGAAACCCTGATTAGCCAGATTAGAAAGCATCCTAGAGGAGTCAACCCATTTTAAGGAGTGGCTTAACTCCTCCTTGATCCTGCTCTAGTCCTTTCTAAGTTGGGAGTTTATTTCAAGGGATTCAGTAGGTTTAGACTCAGAATCTTTTAACTTTTCTTCCAGCTCTTCCTCAAAGATACTAAGTTTTCTCTTTCCACCTGCTGAGGGACCAGGTTCCCCACTAGTCTCAGTGACACAGGTTTTTTAAGATCCCTATTCTTATGCTCATTTCAGACACTTGATCTATAAGAGTGGAGTTCTCATTTTCATGCATACTTATTTTCTCATTCAACAACAAGTTTTCAGCAGTTCGCTCAACAACGGAGTCAATGAGAAGAGCAGCAAGTGTCCTCAATTTTTTGACATGAAGAGTATCTAGATCATTTTTTAAGTCAAGAAGAGTTACCTTATTTGAGTTTTCTTCATCATTGGAGTTCGCCATCAAGGAGAAAATTGAGTTGAAGATACTTTCATCATCTTCAATCGCCATCATAGAGACATCTTCATGATTCTCATCATCTTCTTCTGACTCACTAGTGTCATTTCCCCAAACAGCAAGTGCCTTCCTGACCACCTGATCAACATGAGCCTTTTTTCGAGCATGGTCTGGGACTAGGTCCCTCTTACGAGGTCTGGTGTCATGAGTTTCCTGCTTCTGACTGGGGCAGTCTCTCATGAAGTGACCAGGTTTGCTGCACTTGTGACACAGATTACTTGCCGTGGCGATCGTGCTGCTGGAAGCCTTCTTTTGGAAAATTCCCTGCCTTTTAATGATCTTCTGAAATCGCCTGGTAATATAGGCCATTTCGTCTTCCTTATCGCCTACTTCATTCTTAGAAGTTTTTAGAGCCATGGATTTTTTCCTTCCTTCATGTTAGTTCCCTGCTTCTTGTTTAGCTCGTACGTCTGAAGATTCCCAATCAGCTCGTCCATGGGAAGAGTCATCAGGTCCTTCGCCTCTATTATAGCATTCACCTTGCTTTCCCAAGAGTTGGGAAGCACCTTAAGAATTTTGCGGACCTGCTTGTAAGTGGAAATAGGCTAACCCAAACACCTGAGCTCATTGGTGATGGAGGTGAAACGTGAGTTCATTTCAAATATGGTTTCACCTTCCTTCATAACAAAATTCTCATATTGGGTGGTAAGCATGTCAACCTTCGACTCCTTAACTCGTTTGGTCCCTTCATGAGCTGTTTCAAGACAATCCCAAATTTCTTTGGCTATCTTACTAGCAGAAATTCTGTTATACTCATCCGCTCCAATCCCACACACTAGGATCTTCTTGGCTTTGTAATTTTTTCAATCTTCTTCCTATCAGCTTCATTGTATTCTTTTCTTGTCTTGACCATAGTAGTGGTGGTCTCTCCATCTTTCACTTCCTTGAATGGAATGTAAGGACCATCAAGAATTATGTCCCACAACTCAGTGTCCTCTATATTGATATAATCATGCATACGATTTTTCCACCATCCATAATACTGACCATTGAATCGAGGTGGTCTGGTCGAAGACTATCCTTCCTCTATGTTAGGTGGAGCGGCTATTCCGTCAGGATCTTTCCTTTTCTTGGTGTTAACCATAGGGAAAAATCTTGCTCTGATACCACTTGTTAGAATGTACGCGTCCATCAGTGTCAATGGGACCAGGTCCTCAGCACAGTTGAAACTAAAATAGTAAAGAACAAGTGCTGAAAAGTAAAGATTGACAAGAGAGTTTACGTGGAAATCTCCTTACTCAAGAGAGTAAAGCCACGACCTGGCCTGCCAGGACTTTTAGAACTGCTTTTCACTAATCATCTCAAGCAAAAGTAAAAGCCAGTTACAAACCGAGATTAGCCTACTAATCCTAACTCTAAGTAACACCTCCTATTACTTAGATGAGCTAGAGTAGATACCACACTACCGACTATACTAACCCTATCCTGATTAATATAAATTTTAGAGTAAGAACCAAGTTAACTCTAACTCAGAACTCACAATGATTCACACAAGTTGAAACGTTTCTTATCACAACGAAACGAATCCTACAATGTAAGCACGATTACAAGCAAACAAAATTACAGCTAGTACAGAAAGCAATAGAAGCACTTCTATCAGGTCCCTTGCTGTTCTTGAAGCTTGGAAATCTCTCTCTTTGAATGAATAAGATAATTTGTTGTTTGTCCTTGGATATATTTAGACATGAAAAGTTATTATCCAATGAACAAGCAACCTCGTCACTTCTGATTGGTGGAGTACTCTGCAGATTCACCAACTTTCTGACGCAGACAGCTTTCCCGCTGTACAACACTTTGACCACTGGACGAGTATTCATACTCTGCAGAGGACCAAGTCTCTGCACTTGTGAGGAGATCATCAAAACATCAAGGAGCATAAGCACTTATCAGGGTAAATAATTTATGAAATTAGATTAAATTTCTTGCCATATTTCGGTCATTCCTTGTTGGAGGAAAAAGTTTTATGCTTCTATAAATTGAGAATTATTTCCTTGTACAATAATATATTAGATCCATAATATGGTCCTCATTTAGTCTTCTCCCGATATTTTTTAATATTTTTTTAATCAATTGATCAAATTGATTTATGACCTTAGTCTGTTCATTATGATTAGCTTTCCTACTATATCTCTGCTTGCTGTCTCTTTTTCTAGTCTTTTAATTTTGTCTTTGAGTGTTAGTAATAGACACTTCAATTACAAGTGTATGAAGTTATCAGTTTTTCTTATGTCAACCAAGTTCTTGTAAAGTAAACTACTTGTTGTGGAAAATTTTAAATATTTCTTGGTTGTACTAGTCATATAAGTTTTATTTGCCTAAATCCTAGAGTAAATATTCTAAGGAATTTTAGCATGTTTATTTGGTATTATTCATACTTGTTCCTTACGGTATCATTTCAAATGATAAATGAATTTTCTACCCACTAATCCTTTTCCCTCTTTTCTGGTCTTTGTATGAACGTCGGAGCCGCAATGGTGCCACCATTAGACCTGGAACACACATTACTCATTTACCCTCGAAACTTTCATATATTAGATTAAAGTTCTAATATTTGGAGACCCAAGATTATTTATTTTGTATTGACTATTTTATGTTTTGCATTAACCATGTTGATTTACTTTTGATATTCTAATTAGGGGTGTACAAAACCAAATCGAAAACTGAACCAAACCGCAAATCGAGTCAACCTGAAAAAAAAACCCGACTAGTGGTTTGGTATTGAAAAAAAAAATCCAACTATATTTGGGTTGGTTTGGTTTTAACTAAAAAAAAACCAACCCGACATTAATATATATAATTTTAAATTTTTATTTATACATACAAATATTTACTTTGATATAATTTTTAAATATTTCTTATACTTTTTCATAATTTTTATTTTTTAATATATTATTTCAAGTTTGAAACTTAGAATTATGAATGGTCCAATAAAGATTATAGTCCACAGATGTTGGTAATTATTATAAAGCTTAAATCAAAATCAAATTAATACTAATGCAAAAATAAAATCAATTCAACACTAAGAATGACAATACTATTGAATATTTGTTCTTTAGTTTTATAGTGTTTTAGACAATTAAAATACATAATCTAATTTGAATTTCCTTTAATATTTAGTCATGTAACTAATACTTATTAAACTTATTTTAGCATGATTTAGTACTTTTAAGTTATGATCATTTTCACTATGACTTGTTAATTTGCAATATTTGTTTTATGCGATTTCATTATTATTATTATTTTTGTTGGATATTTTAGTGTCATTAATCATATCATATTGTGTTATTTTTTTAAGAAACACCTTAGATAGTTGTATTTTGGTAGGACTAAAGAAATATTTGAAGTACAAGTAAATTGTATGTTTGTATGAATACTTTACTGGAAAAAACCTGAAAAACCAAAAAACTCAAAAAAATCCGAAGTTGAAAAACCCGAGTTTTATTGGTTTGATTTGATTTATAACGATTTCTTCATTATTATTATTTTTGTTGGATATTTTAGTGTCATTAATCATATCATATTGTGTTATTTTTTTAAGAAACACCTTAGATAGTTGTATTTTGGTAGGACTAAAGAAATATTTGAAGTACAAGTAAATTGTATGTTTGTATGAATACTTTACTGGAAAAAACCTGAAAAACCAAAAAACTCAAAAAAATCCGAAGTTGAAAAACCCGAGTTTTATTGGTTTGGTTTGGTTTATAAATTTAAAAATCCGACACAAATGATTTGATTTGATATTTGAAAAGCCCGAACCAACCCGACCATGTACACCCCTAATTCTAATACACACTTCGATTTATTTGACCATTTACGATTTTGAATGAAGTCAACAGTAAGACTGGTGATTAGTGACCCTTGTCAAATATGGTTCTAAATTGTAATTGACCCTTTTAAAATGTAAATGACGCTTTTCAATTGAGGTTTTAAATTGTAAATGAAGTTTTATGTCTTGCCAATTCTTTACCTTTATCTCAAATAACTTTTACTTATTTTGAAAGGTATGAAGAGGTAGATTTCAATTTCTAAGTGTTTATGTAGTTGGTGATCAATTTTACCCATTATTTAAACTCAAATTGGTTTTACGGCCTTGACATTCATTTTCATAAGTACTAAATGATTAATTAGTTTTCAAATCGGTCTCTATTTTTAGCTTAATGTATTCATTTTAGTTCGGACGGTAAACTATTTTCAATTGATCTGAAAGGATGCCTTACTCCTTTTCTATAAAATTAATTGATTTTTTACCTTAGAATTTCGAATTGGTTAGATAGACCTTTAAAACAGAGTCAATAATCTTTATAAAAAAAAATAAAGTCAACAGTAGAAAATTTAAATGCTCTAACTCACCTTTGTAATAGTTAGGTGATGACTTTTTAAATTACGTTATTTATTTTAGGAATCACCAATATGTTGTATTCAAATTTGACTTCGGTTATGTGGGGTAACAATATAGAATTAAATAGTCATTTACTTATATTTATATCTTTCTTTATTGAATTAGATAGGAAGCAAAGCTAAATTAATTAAAATTTTACCCTATATAAGTGGTTACTTACAATTATAACTCTATCTATTTTAATAGTTAGGGTGAAAGGAATAGACGTTTTGAAGTTAATTATGATAGTTGCCGGCTTATATAAGTTGTTACTTAATTATGATAAATCTAGTAGGGGTAAATAATTTATGAAATTAGATTAAATTTCTTGCCATATTTCGGTTATTTCTTGTTGGAAGAAAAAGTTTTATGCTTCTATAAATTGAGAATTATTTCCCTGTACAATAATGTATTAGGTCCATAATATGGTCCTCATTTAGTCTTCTCATTTTTTAATCAATAAATCAATATATATATATATATATAATTTCTCTTTGTTATCCATCCTTGTTAAAGGTTTCTTTGTTAGTTTTTAATATATACTTTAAAATTATCTTTATGATATTGTTTTTATAATATATATTTCATTATTAAATTGTATTTACCATTCTATTGTTGTATTAGACATGTGTAGAAAATATCAATTAGACGTAGGCCTTTAAAGGAAATATAACAAGTTCGTAATTTCTTGAAGGTTAGGTTTGCATATATTTATCTTACAAAATGTTGGGGACCATTGCAGTAAATAACACATAACAACAAATTGTGAATTTGCGCCTCAAATATATAACATAGTGATTACTAAAAGAAAGATCAAATTATGATATTGATAATTCATGTTAACGACAATTATATAATAAAATGAAATATGACCAACAACAAATAAAGCAGGAAGAAGAAAGAAGAAGGTATGCCTCAATTCTATGATTTAATTGAGTTTATATTTTAAAAATCATGATAGCCTATTTATAATTTCAACTAATTTCATATCTAAGCAAAATAATAAATGACAATATTGATATAGTAAATATTTAATGAAATGAAGTTAATGAGGTGAAGTTTGGCAACGGAAGTAATCACGTAATTAAGAATTTGTTATATTTCTTTTAAAAGATGGGCGATTACGAAAAATGAAATTGAAATTCTAAACAAAGTAAGACGGAAAAATCAGTTCAAGAGCAGAAAACAATCATGAGTAATCTAGTAGCTCTAATATCATGATGAAAGTAAGAGCATAAGCTCTAAATGAACTTGTTTCCCTCCATTAATGGTAGTTGAAGTCAATAACAAGAAAAAAGTAACAATTTCTAGAGAGAAGAATTTGTGTACATTGCACTCTAAGCAACTAAATAACTAATTAGTGTGACATATAATCTCATCAAAAAGCCAACAAAGAAACCTTTAATAATGATAACAAAAGATAAATTATATTAAAAAGACTTATTATATATAAAATTTTGATTAACAATTTTAAGAGACACATATTTGATATACATCAATATTACTCAATAATAAATTTGATGTAAGTATAACTGAGACTCTGATTTTTTAAAATTATTATTTTTTAAATATAAATTTTGAAGTTACATTATTGTCTTTTATTTAACGGTTGAAAATATAATAGTCAATTAAGTTGTAATTTGTTATGCTTTGCAAAGATGAAGCATAATCCAAATTTAAAGAATCAACTTAAAATCATTTGGCCAACTTTGAAGGTAGGGTCAATCATACGACTTGCATTTTGGGAGCACGAATGGATAAAACATGGATATTGTACTCTATACATAATCCCTGTTGCTCAATACTTTGAAATAACTATAAGGGTATCCACGATGATGATGAATCTGATTGACTAGGAGTACATCCGTCAGGTCATTTGAGAGTCTCACATAACACATGCTCTTTTTAATATGGTTGGACCTAACATTAATGTATACCTCTCGTGTATGGTTAATAGAACTGGATACGTGCCTCATCCTTCTAAAAAATGTGTACCTTTGTTTGGACTAAGGGGTGACACACTTCATTACCTGTCCAGAACCACTTAAAAATATATTTTGTGGGACGAACAATAATATATTCCTTCCCACTTTTTAGCTTACTAGTTTAGTAATGTACGTGTGTATATATCACGTCTGAAAATGCACGTGTGGTGCACGAAGTGTACGTATACCACACGAAATGCACATGTAACGCACGAAATACATGCATGACGCACGAAATACACGAGATACATAAAACCTAATTTTATTAAATATAAAAAAATTCAAGGAATATTAGAGCTAAAAAAATATTAATTTTCCAGCCACTAAACTTGATTTTGAACTGGAAATCCGTATTTACATGTCTGGAGTGGAAGATTAGGAAACCAGACACTTACCAAAAGTTGAGAAATAAATAAATATATCAAAAAACTAAAATAAATTACAAGAATATTGTGTTTAAGGCTTTAATTTATAATATAAAATATATTATTTTTAATTTACAAAACTAAGTTTTTAATTAGAAATATAGCAATTTAAAATAATACACGTTTTTCTTTTTTGGATTAGTGTGCTTATTTTTTGGGACTCATAACAATATCTTTTTTTTTTCTCTTTCCATAATTCATCTCAATCACAAGAATATTATCTCTCTTAATTAGATATGTTTCTGTCACGACTCAAGCCTATACTCTGAACTTGGCCAACACTCGAGAACCATTGCTGGTCTCCAAGTGAATTTTTATCCTGATTGCAAACGGAAGACTAACTCAAGCATACACAATACATTAAACTGAAAGAATTGTTTCAAAACAGTTTATTAAATTTTAAAACTATCTAAAAATACTTAGTATTAAACATACAATTTATTTATAAATAATTCATCAAATGAAAAGAATTAAAGGCAAAAAAAGAAGTAATCAATCCTTACCTAATAATTCATAAATTTATATTCGTCGTATAAGGAGAATACTGGTAATGGATTATGTTAACATAACATTTACACTTAAGAACTCAGATCAATATCTGCAAAGGAGAATACTGGTAATGGATTTCCAAGTTGACTAATTAATACAGCTCAGCCTTATGCATCTGTAGAGTTGTTACTACATGAGATAAGTATTATCTATCAAGGGCTTTTAAATATTATAATTTGATTTAGGACTAAGAAATTGTAACGACCTGTCCCTATCGTTACAGAAAAGTCAACGGGAAAGAATTTGGGCCAAAAAACTTTTGAGTAGTGATTTGAAAATTTCTAGCCTAGTCTTGTTTTGGACGAAATCTGAGTCATGCGAGGTCTAGGGAAATTTGGTAATGAATGAGAGATTTAATAATGAATTTGATAAAATGAGTAGATAGCTAAGACGTTAAGGAACCCGTACGACTTTACAGAATCAAATTCGGGCGAGTGGAACTCTTGAAACTGATATTAGTGTGAAAAGGGTAATCTTTGAACGTCATGGGTTGAAGGTGTGTTGTGAAATGAGGGTTTGAGACTCAATTTCCGACTCTCTGTCTTCGTGTAAGGCGCTGGTGCAGGATTAGTCCCGCTAGGATGGGGCTGCTGTGGCGGGTTGGGTCCTGCTACGACGGGCCAGTCGCGACCTAAGTTGGGATTGAACCCCAAAAATGTTATTTTCTGCAAGTTTCGTTCTTGAGAGCTAAGAGACGACCTAGGGATATTTCTTGAAGGTTTACCACCTCTTCTAGCATTAAAGGTAAGGATTTTACTCCCCTAATCCATTTTTCGATCCGTAGAACTTAGATTCATGGGTAATTATCGTTACGGGGGAGGGGGGGTGTTGATCTGAAGTTAATGGTGGAAAAACCCCTAAATTGGGGATTGGGATTATGGGTTGGTCTTGGGTTATTGGGTTTGCTATAATCCGGATAATTAGACCTTAAATTATTGATCCTTGCGTATATTTGTTGTTTTTAGACCACGAACAAGCGGAAAGAATCTGGAAAGAGAAGATTCAAGTGCCTTAGGGGGATGCAGGCTTGGTTTCGAGGTAGGTGATGGTTTGATTTCATGTTTTGTCTGATGTTTGTTGGTAATTGCTTCATTGTAATGCATGTATGTATGTGAATGTAGCAGTGTTGATCAACCCTAATGAAGTGAATATGAATGACCAATTATATGCCATGAATCAACACTTGATTGTATGACTACGAGTATGTACATTATGAATGTGAATGTGATTATGGTTGTGCTGATTGAATCGGGTGTCACGTTTCGACACATGTATTGGATCAGATGTTACGTTCCGACACATATGTTGGATCAGGTGTCACGTTCCGATACACTAATCGGGATCATGTATCATGTTCCGATACACTAACAGTTTGGGTATGGGTTCCATGAGAGGACCGTTAAATTGTCATATTTTCTTGTTATTGAGAATGTGGATTTGTACATTGCTCTTGAAATGATAACTGTGTATATGTTCTGTACATGTCATGTTTTACTTTGTTGTGACTGCTTATATATGTTTCACTTACTGCAATAGCCGCGTGATCCTACTAGTACACTGTGGTTGTGTACTGATACTGCACTTGCTAGTTCTTTGTTGAGTACAAGACATCTTCAGGCGGTTACTGATAGACCTCAGCTAGGAGATCAGTGATCAAGACCGGATTTCAAGGGTGAGCCAGCTCTTTCAGGTTGCCAGGGAATCCTTCATTTTGTTTAGTACATTCTCTTTGGACTCAGACTATTGTTTAGATATTTCCTAGCTTTGGTTGGGGTTGTACCCTTTCTCTTAGACTTGTTGCACTTTAGATGTTTTGGTACATTGACTTTCAGGTTCTAGGGGTTGAACTTCCGCATTAGTTTTGTTAGTTGTATTAGTTGAACCCTTGGAGTGTAACACTCCAGAATCTGATAGGCTAAACTAGAGCTTGACGTTAGGGTTGAAGCATTGAATGTACCTTCCCGTACCTTAAAATAAATGTTTTCGTGTTAGAACGTCAAGGTTCAAACCCCAAGGACCAACCATGGGTCCTTGAGGAAGACCCTAAGGAGGCTGCCTGGTGATGAGTCCGGGATTTGGTTTCATTTGAGGATTTATTTATATAGATTTAATGTCCTCAAATGCTTAATTTGTGCCATAAAGTGATATTAAAGCCTTGATTTTTAGGTATATGGATTGAGGAACAAAGCAAGGACAGTAATTGGCAAAAAGAACAAAACAAACTGAAGAAGTGAAGAATGGCGAGTCTGAGGATCGCTAAGAGCATTTGACGAATCGCCAAGTGGCTAAGTTGACCGCCTAAAGTTCTAGTGTGCCATCCCTGAGGGAAGAAACGAAGTCGGTGATAGAAAGGAGCAGTCGGTGAATCACCGAGTAGTTTCGCGATGCAAAGATAGATCACCCAAAGTTACAGGACTTGAAGATGTTGAATGCCAAAGAAAAAAGGCGATAGAAGAGAGCATTTGGCGGTTCGCCAAGTGGTTCGGCTAACCCGACTTACTTTGCCTAATGGCCCTTCGTGGCTTATTTTTGGCAATTATAAATCAAATTTTAAACATTCAACTTAGTATCGATTTTTAGTCTAGAACAATTTTCTTCTTGAGTTTTGATAGTTTCTTAGTAGACTTGAAGGCTTTTTGAGACTCAATTTGGAGATTTTGCAAGTGGGTTTCAAATTTTCTGCAAATTGAAGCATTGTAAAGGCTTAATTACTCTTACCCAGTTGATGGCTAATCGATTTGGTGACTGTTTTTATCTTTTATGATGCTTGGATAAAACCCTAATTTTTGGGTGTAATCAAGTGATCATGGATTGAATTAGTTTGTGGGTATTGTTAATTACTAGTTTAAATGTTATATTGAAGTGGGTTTAATCATTAGCTAAGTTTTAATTTATGAATTGTAGTTGCAAATGCAGTTCTAATTTTATGTTCTTAGGTTGCTCGAGAGAGAGGTTTTTGAACCAAAGCTTTTGATTAGTGGTTTGTAGGTATTGGGTTGATTTGGGTTCAGCTCGAGAGAGTGAATCCTAAACCCAAGCCTACCCATCTTGCTCGAGAGAGAAGATGTATTAAGGTTGTGGGTTGTTCTTAATTGCTATGCTTGTTGATGTTCGAGAGAAATCACTTGAAGCGAAATAGTTGTTCGAGAGAAAGCTATTTCAATTATAGTCTAGCCTACTCACTGATATTTAGCTATTTACTAGTAGTTTCAATTACCCATATATCAAAATTTTGCCTATAATCGATCACATTCCGAGAATTCCTCTCCTTATTGTTATCTTAAATTGTTTGTGACTGCATTGTAGTTGATAATTGCAAACCAAAATCCCCATCTGACATTTAATGTCACCCCTTTTGATTTGTTTCATGTCTTTTTTTGAGAATTTCTATTCCTATAACTAGTTAGATCACATTCGTATTTCTTAATTGAATTTGAACACGTACTGCTCCATGTGGGGTTCGACCCCAACTCAATTGTTGGTATATATATTGCTTAACAATCGTTTACACCTAGAATTGGATGATGTGTACTTGAAACGTTAACTCATCAAAATGGCGCCACTGCCGAAGAGTGGTATTGTTTAAAATTCTTTTGGTAAAGTTGAATTGTGATCCTTTTAGTTATAGTTGAATCTACTTATCTTAGTTTTGGTTTTGTGTTGCTTGTGTTAAACATTGGAGGATATGAGCGTTAACGGTTGTAATGGTTGCCAAGTGGGCCACCAAGACGACATTGGGAATCTCAATGATCTTAATGACCCAAACCAAATGGGTGGTGTTGGTGCGATTCGTTTACCTTTGGCTGAAGGAAACGTTGTTTTTTCACATCACAAGCACCATGCCTCAGCTCCTACAACTAAAGGGTTTGTTTGGGGGGTTGTCTAATGAAGATCCCAATGAGCATATCAGGAATTTCATGGATATTTGTGGGCTGTTCTCATTTAAGAACATATCACAAGAATCGGTCCGTCTTAGGTTGTTTTCGTTCTCTTTGATGGGAGAAACTACTAATTGGTTGGCGGAGTTACCGAGGGACTCCATCACCTCATGGGATGAGCTAACCACATCATTTCAAATGAGATTCTTCCCCCTATCGAAGATGATGACTCTAAGGGATGGCACCCAAGGTTTCAAATGCTTGGAAGGTGAACCAATCCATGAGACATGGCTGAGATTTAAGAAGCTGGTGCTTCAGTGCCCAACTCATGGACTTCCAGATAATGTGATGCTGCAATATTTCTATAGTAGCCTCAATTCGGTAAACAAATGAGTGGCTGATTAACTTTCTCCGGGTGGTATAATGCAACATCCCTATGCAATAGCATCCCAACTCCTTGATTGCATGACCAAGATCAATAGGGCGTGGTACACTCCTGAAGACTAAGTCTCTCTTCTCACTTTCAAAATGACAAAAGAATAGACCGAAAAGGATCAAGAGAGAGACCAAAACATGGCTAAAGTGATGACCCAGCTGGACATCTTGGCTAAAAATGTCATGGGTGCTGGTGCAAAGAGTGTCAATGTTGTGGGTGTGCGTGGAGTAAACCCCAATGAAACAAGGTTTGAAGCGATGTACAATGAGGAGGTGAACTTCCTAGCCAATCAAGAAGGAGGTTATAGTGCAAACTACCCAAGATAGAGTGGAAATCAAGGTTGGAATAGAGATGAGGGCTGGAGAGACCGTGACAGAGATTGGCGTGATCGAAATGCTACTTGGAAGGAAAGAGAAGGGGAGAATGATAGGTATGTTCCTCCCTATGAGCGTCAAAAGCCCAAGGAATCTAAGGGTGACCGTATGGAAGACATGCTCTCACGCATTCTCAACAGGGTTGAGGGATCAGACAAAGTGTTAAAAGAGATGAAGGAGGATGTCTCTACCCTTAATCAGACTGTCACCTCGCATTCCGTCTCAATTAAGCAGCTGGAGACCAAAATAGGTCAAATTTCATCACATTTGAATCCAATGACAAACCCCAAAAATGAAGCTTGATTTGGTACTTGCGTCGTGCCATGACGTTAACTAAGACGCTTCTTGGGAGGCAACCAAAGTTTTTAATGCTTTAAGTTTGATTTTGAATAATAGGTGTTGGTTGTGCAGTGAAATGTGTTTGCAAATGAGAGGTTTGGCGAGCCAAGAGTCCAGTCGGTGACCCGCCGAAGAGGTCGGCGAGCCCAACTTGAACCGCCATTGGACCCACACGACTTGAAGTAGAAGTCTGTAAAACTCGACGGGGCCAATTGCTTAATTTGTGACTCACTGAACAGGCCGGCGATCCCGATTTTATTTGCCATTTGGACCCCTAAATTGACTGGAGGTCCTGTAAAACTCGGCGAGGTAAATTACCACTCGGTGCATTGCCGAGTGGTTTGGCGTGGTAGACTAATACTGCCGAAAGGGCCGCGAACTGAAAGGTTTGAATAGGCCAAACGGTTTAAAATTTCAAAATCTTTCATATTCTCTCATTTCTAACCCCGTGCAATCTCACCCAAACTTTCGATTTTCCACATTTTTTCTATCTTACTTACTTTTTGTGTGTGATCTCATGCCCCGATTTGTATTACTTTGCCGCCTAGCTTTTCAAATTATCAATTCGGCATACAAGTTGGTTTTCCGAATCCTGCACCTTTGATTAGTGGTTGAACTCAAATGCTATCGGTAAATATGTGTTATTTTGTGTTGGGTAATTATTGAAATCATGTTTTATGTGTCGGATTGCCCATTTTGTTTTCGAACTTGTGCCTAAATGCTTAAAATGATTATTTCCCATGTTTTGTGCGTTAAAATTGAATCTAAATTATTGGGTTGCGTTTAATTTGTATTGGGTCTAGTCGGGTATAGTCTGAGTAACCTTTAATTGAGCCAAATGACGGAATTTGTCCAATGATGGAGCGTTTGACGTCATTCTTAATGGCAAAAGTCATCAAATGACCAATTTTGGCAAATCGAGGGAAGTCTGAGTACCCCGGAGGCATTGGTTGAATGGGTCTAGTTTAAATTGAGTGGTGTGTGTGTTTGATTTTGATTTCGGGGTCTGCAGGCTTGATTTTGGGAAACATGGTTGAAAATTCGCACGTTAGGTAGTTTGGCGAGCTGGGTTGAGCTCGCCGAACGGTTCGACGGTTCGCCAAAGTCCCCCTTTGATCGCCTTTAATTTCCTGATTTGGCTAAATTGAGTCTGTAGCTTTCGGCGGGAAGCCTGAGGTCGCCGAGTTCACTCAGCGAATCGCTGAAAGGTTCCTTTGATCGCCCTTTCTGCGCCCCTAACCCCTAAAACATACTGTAATATTCGGCGGGATAGTCGAAGCTCGCCGATTGGTGTCGGTGATTCGCCGAAGGACCCTAAGCATTGCCGAAATGCCTTATTTCTGGATATTTTTCAAGATGGTCCTTTCGGCGAGCCCAATCTGGCTCGCTTAAGCGACTCGGCGACTAGTTCAGCGAATCTTTCTTCAACTTGATTTCTGTAATTTTCTTAAACAATTTGTAACATTTTTTGATTTATTTTGCAGATTTGGCTAGAACTAATTTGGACAATAGTGGCATGCCCCCCGACAAAAGGGCACGAGGAATTATTATAAATGAGGGACCAGTTGCTTCAACTACAACAAGCAAGAAAGCTCTTCTGAAAGGAGGTAAAGGCAAGGGCAAGGCACCCGTAGGTGAGAGACCGAAGCACAACTCCGGTAGTGATGGGAACCCTTCGATTCTCAGGCTTCATTCTCTGAGCCTGAGGATGATTAATTGCTATAGACTCGACGAGCAGAAATTCATGCAAAAGCTTGTCCAAATTCGTCTAGGATTCCGGTGTCCACCCCTTCTGCTACAGATTTAGTGCCAACTCCGGCACAGATGGTGGTTACAACACCACCAGTTCAAGGTCCTCCTCCCCGGTTACTCAACCAGTTAAAAGCCGATGGATTGAGGACCCTTTTAGAAGAGAAGAAGTTGTCCACGAATGGTGTAGTGGACATATACCCTCTTGTGTGGGACACTCTTCGATTCTGTAGGTTTGAGATATTCACCAGGCCCCGTGGCCCATACATTCCTACATGGGTCCGGGAGCTTTATGCGACTTATAGTGACCTGGTGCCAAAGGTAAAGAAGAAGGCCATTGCTTTCAGGCCGGTAGAGTTTGTGGTAGTCCGGGGGAGGACAGTGCGATGCAACAGTAATGAGATAAACACCATAATTGATAGGGCCATAAACATTGAGCACGCATATCAGGGTATGATCACTTCACAGATTCTGGATTACCTGAAAGGTTTGCTGGCTCCCTTCATTTATGACACCACCCCGAGGTGGATTGAGGCAGGAGCACCTATTGAGAAGATGGATTTGAACATAGCAGATCAGTACTGGTTTGGGTTCATTAGCAGTTGAGTCATGCCGTCACAGAACGAGTCCATTATTCGCCACCCAAAGGCGGTCTATCTCGGATCTATTATGGCCAAGAAGCGGCTGAATCTGGGGTTGATTATAGAGCAGGAGATGGCCATGAAGGCCAAACAGCGTCAGACGTCCCTTCCATTCCCAGTGTTTATTACAGAATTGTGTCGGCGGGCTGGAGTTCCTCTTGACGAGAAGAGGGATATTGAGGTTGCACCCACATCCTCCACTGACATCCGACACATAGAGGCCGAGTACTCACGGGAGGAGGCGGATAGGAGGAGAGCAACTCTGGTGGATACATCCCCAGAGGCAACTTTGCCTACTTCGGCCTCCGAGACTTCGGGTACATCTACTTCCACTCCTTCATTCCTCTACTGCCTCTCAGCCTCTTAGAGCTACTTCAAGTACCACTGCCTCGAGACCTCCGATCACTCAAGCCATGCTCTTCAAGATGGGGCACCTAACCCATTCTACCGATGTGCGGGCTTCCCGGCTAGAGGTTGAGGTGCCCTGGATGATTGAGAGAGCCATTACAGTTGCTTTGACACCTCTCCAGACTTCCATTGATGCTCTCACGACAAGAGTAGAGATTTTGTGAGAGAGGACAGGGGGTTACTACTGAGGTTACGACTTTGAAATCCAAGGTTTTCGAGTTGAGGAAGGATGTGGACCATCTAAAGTCCATAGACTTCACTTCACTGTTTAGGTCAGCAAAGGTTCTTGATGTTCCAGGTGCAGATGTCCCAGCCAGTTCTGATATGCCTCCGGCTACCACCAGAGATGAGACTATGGAGGATGTGGCTACTGCTGGGTAAAAAACAGAGACAGATGAGGAGCAACTCGATGTTTAAGAGGCGACCATTTATGGGGACCTACCTAATTTAGAGGAGGCGATTGTACAATCAATCATTCAAACATCATTGGCAGATACCTCTTGGGCAGGCTCTAGCAGAGCCACAGTTGTTGAGACTCCGAGCACTGATGCCCAATCCCTGATTATGACACCGAGCACTGATGCCCTGAAATATGAAGTGACTGAATAGACATGATCATTTTTACATCTCTCTCTGTTGTTTTTATTGTTTATCTTTTATAGTTGGGGTGAGGTATTTCTATACCTATCTCTTGCGATTCTATTTTTGTGAATATTGGGTTTTGTGATCTATTTATATCTTTCGGATGCTGGACCTTGTGGCTCCTTGTTTTGAATGGAAATTGTTTTGACCTATTTTTAAAATTTGTGCCACTTCTATTATTTGTGATTGTGGACGTTCTTGTGCAAATTTGAGTGTCGATTATGATCAATACCGATGACTTGAATAGTGCTCTTAGTTGAACGAAATGAATGTGCGGCTACGATGAGGACAAATGAAGTTTCATATGCAATGTGTAAACTTTTAGCATCTCATTGTGACTACCCGGTTATCGAATGAGTCTCTTGTGATGAACATTGCACACTAGCTAGAAAGTGTGGAGTCTTGTTTGATATTGGTGCCAATGCCGTGTGTGATGAGTTTACTTTGAGCATTGTGTATGATGACACCTAGAATTTTACCCATTGGTCCGGTTGACGAAGTGATGCAAGCATTTGAAATGATCTTAGGCAACAATTTTAAAGAGTGGAACAATTTGACAATATACCTCTTTTGTGGCCAACCTTGTGAGATGTGTGAACCTTTCTTAACCCTTTTAAGCCTTATCATTTTCTTGGAAGAAATTTGAACAATTGTGATCCATCTTTATCCATTCACCCATAACTCTCATGAAGTGTGGTTCATTTGAATAGCCAACTTAGTCCAAAAGTCTAAGTTGGGGGTGTGGTGAAAAGAGAAGAAAAATCAAGAAGTGTGAGAAATCCCCCGTTGGGTAATAGTTTTAAAAAAGATGGAACCCCTCCATATAAAAAAAAAGAGAAAAGAGAAAAGAAGCAAAGAAAAAGAATAAAAAATTTGTGAAATAAAGTGATGAAAATTGCAAAAGAAATGGGGTGTCCGGTAATGGCATATGAAGTTGAATAATGGGGTGGATTATGAGCATGTTTGAAATGTTAAAGAAAAGGAGGAAAGTTATGTTGAGGACACACTTCATGAAGGTAGAAGCCACTGAGCCTAAATGACCATACCTTGACACTCAACCCCGTTACAAGCCGTGAAAAGACCTATGTGATCTTGAGTGAGCTGAAACGAATGTTGATTGAAAAATAAGGGTAAACCTATGGGTGATATCATGCATGTGTTCATCTTTGTGAGTGTGAGAGTCGTATGTGATTCCGGAACTATAAATGGTTGAAGAACTTTGTGTGAATAGGGAATCATTTTTGTTGTGAGGGCATTTCAGTACCTTTGTTGAGCTTGAACTTACACTTCAAGCAAGTATTGTGAACTTGAGCATCTTTGATAATGGTGAGTCACAATTTGAATCTTTGAGTGCACAATTGATCATTGCATGAGTAAGTTGAATCTTGTTGTATGCATTCATATTTAGTCTTATGCAACACTATTTGAGACATCTTTTTTGAACTGCTGATCTTGAGTTTTACTTGAGGACAAGCAAAAGTTTAAGTTGGGGTGTTGATGAGTCCAAGATTTGGACTCATTTGGGGCTTTGTTTATATAAATTTAGTGTCCTCAAATGCTTGATTTGTATCATAAACTTATGTTAAAGCCTTGATTTTCAGGTATATGGATTGAGGAACAAAGGAAGGACACTAACAAGCAAAAAGAACAAAACAAACTGAAGAAGTGAAGAAAGGCGAGCCTGAGGATCGCCAAGAGCATTTGGCGAATCGCCGAGTGGCTAAGTTGACCACCTAAAGTTCCAGTGTGCCAGCCCTGAGGGAAGAAACCAAGTCGGCGATAGAAAGGAGCAATCGACGAATAGCCGAGCAATTTTGTGATGCAAAGAAAGATCACACAAAGTTACAGGACTTGTGGTTCGCGGAGTGGTTCGGCGAACTAGACTTACTTTGCCTATTGGCCCTTCGTGGCTTATTTTTGGCAACTATAAATAAGATTTTAAACATTTAACTTAGTATCGATTTTTAGTCTAGAACAATTTTCTCCTGAGATTTGATATTTTCGTTGTAGACTTGAAGGCTTTTTGAAACTCAATTTGGAGATTTTGCAAGTGAGTTTTGAATTTTCTGCAAATTGAAGCATTGTAAAGGCTTAATTACTCTTACCCAGTTGATGACTAATTGATTTGGTAATTGTTTTTATCTTTTTATGATGTTTGGATAAAACCCCAATTCTTGGGGTGTGATCATGTGATTATAGGTTGAATTAGTTTGTGGACATTGTTAATTACTAGTTTAAATGCTATATTGAATCGGGTTTAATCATTAGCTGAGGTTTGATTTATGAATTGTAGTTGCAAATGCAGTTCTAATTTTGTGTTCTTAGCTTGCTCGAGAGAGAGGTTTTTTGAACCAAAGCTTTTGATTAATGATTTGTAGGTATTGGGTTGATTTGGGTTCAGCTCGAGAGAGTGAATCCTAAACCCAAGCCTACCCATCTTGCACGAGAAAGAAGATGTATTAAGGTTGTGGGCTTTTCTTAATTGCTATGCTTGTTGATGTTCGAGAGAAATCACTTGAAGTGGAATAGTTGTTTGAGAGAAAGCTATTTCAATTATTGTCTAGCCTACCCACTGATATTTAGCTATTTACTAGTAGTTTCAATTACCCATATATAAAAATTTGCCTATAATCAATCACATCCCGAGAATTCCTCTCCTTATTGTTATCTTAAATTGTTTATGACTGCATTGTAGTTGATAATTGCAAACCAAAACCCCCATCTGACATTTAATGTCACCCCTTTTGATTTGTTTCATGTCTTTTTTCAATAATTTCTATTCCTATAACTAAACGATCACATTCGTATTTCTTAATTGAATTTGAACACGTACTGCTCCCTATGGGATTTGACCCCAACTCAATTGTTGGGTTATATATTGCTTAACGATCGTTTACATCTAGAATTGGATGGGGTGTGCTTGAAACGTTAATATGTCACTTGGGAAATGACCCACGAGGGCAATTCACGCCCCATAGGTCCTCCTACGCCTCGTGGGTGAGGGGTCTTAGGTTAAGTCCCCAGGAACCAGACCCATAACCTCAACCACGGTTCACCAGCACGGTCCGTGGGTCCAACCACAATTCATCAGTGGTGGGTCGTAGGTAAGGCGTGGAACTGCTATTTGGCAATTTCTCTTAGGGCCATTATAGGGATTCCCAGTTTCAATTAATACAAAGTGACGTCGTGTTATACTAAATTAGACTAACTATATAAGGTTTTTAAGTCCTCAAATTATATCATCCAAGCCATTATTCTAAAATCCCAAAAGAACTCATCCTCTCCAAAACTTCTCTCTCTAAAACTCCAAGGAAAAAGAAGAAGAAAGTTAAAGCTAGGGTTTGAAGGATCAAGATTTTCCACTCAATTTCTTTGGAGATTTATAGCTAAGGTATGGTTGTCCTTCATCCATGGATAGCTTTCATCCATGGAGTCCCTCCAACTTCAATTTCAAAACTAGTAATTTCCCCAAAAGCTAGGGTTTGACTCCAAGTCATGGATTCCTTTCTAAAAACGATTTTAATGATTTAATTACTTTAGATTATGATTGAATTGAGGATTTATTATGGTTTTATGTTGAAATCCCCCAAGAATCCATGAAATCCCCATATTTCCAATTTATGACTTTGTGATGTGGGTGAATTGATGAAAGAAGGATATTATGAGATTCTGTTTTGTAGTAATTGAGCTATTTGAATCATGTTATTATCCATGTCTAATGTAGTGACTCTAGATGTGTTGATGAAATGTGATCCTTGATCATTGAAGGGTAAAGTATGAGAATTATGTATGATTATGAGGTTTATGTATATGTTTTATGAACACTTTGAGAGTAAAGTGATTATGATTATGATCTAGTTGTTGTGTTGTTGAAAGGTTATCCTCATGCACACACTTATGTATGAATATGATATGATGTGAAAGGTTTTCTCACAATATGATGATTCTAAGGTTGAAAGGCTATTCTCACCTGTTGAATTTATGAGCTATAATATGGATTATGTTGGATTGAGTGTCAACACATTCCTCCATGAATATGAACTTAAGTCAAGACTTAATATGTAGTCTATGAGAATTAATGCTTAGCACCGAGTGGATATGACTATGAGATGGAGGCTTATACACTAGTTGAGTCCGACTTTCCAAAATGGGTTCCTTCTACCTTAATTGAGTCCGGGTTCCCAAAGTATGTATCTCATGAGGTGGAAACCTTCTACCTTAGTTGAGTCCGGGTTCTCAAAGTATGTATCTCATGAGGTGGAAACCTTCTACCTTAGTTGAGTCCGAGTTTGTAGTAGCAACCTTCTTAACCCCTAAACTATGTGCCCTCATAGGTTATTTAGCTAGTGGATCCACCTAAGCTAAGAGTATGGTTCTATCTTAGGCAAGGCAAGTAGGACAACCCCTTTTCGGTGTGGGGTAGACACCAGATTCCATGGTAAGCTCACATGGTCTATGTCGGTTAAGGATAATTCCCACTATGATAAGAATATGAATTAAGAATTATAGCTACTCAAGGAGCCTTACTTAGTATGGGTGAGATTATGGGATCTTATTCATGCATAACACAAGTACGCTTTGAGGATATTTATGATATGTTCCTCTTATGATATGATGATCTATGCTTATGACTATGCTTATGACTTATGCTTTTCCACTATCTTCAAAATGATGCTTTAACTTAGTAAATTGAATGAATTCAACTAAAATGTCCCTTTTAGCATGTTTTCATTATTTTATGCATGACTATCATACTTAGTGCATTTTTGAACTAACCCATATTTTCTTACATTTTTTCCAAGTGTAGGGTCCAGTTCTCAAGGCAGTCCTCATTGTGGCTAGAGCTTGGAATTGATCATTCTCCTTGCTTGTTAGTAAGTCCTCATGATTCGAGGACGGATGTTATCTTAGTAGTTTCATTCATGTATTTTCCTTTCGGATTATGTAGTATGTGTTGTGTCCCTATTTTTTATTCAAGTATTGTAATAGATGGCTAATTGAGACAAGTCTAGACTTTCGCTTTCCTTTATGAAAATTAAATGTTGGACTTAAAATGCGTTGTTTTTAATCTTTATTGTTTTATTCTTATGTTATGATATGCTAAGGGCATGTATGAGGCTTCTCGGAGACTTGTATGCCGTGTCACATCTATGGGGTACTCCTGGGTTGTGACATGGAGTTTATGGGAACTCCAGTTTATTTATGCATTCAAACCTGCTTCTGTATCTTTAAATGCCTTGATTCTTGTAAAATGTGTTAGTTGGGTTGTAGTAATGGTTCTCCCACCGAAGGGTAAGTGTGGGTGTCAATCACGTCAATTTGGGTTGTGATAAAGTTGGTATTAGAGCCCTAGGTTCGTTGATCTCGGTGTACCAAAATGAGTCTAGTAGAGTCTTGCGGAACGGTATGGAGATGTCTGTACTTTTCTTCAATAGGCTATAGGTTTTTTAGGAAATCTCTCTGTTTTATATTGTCTCCTTTCGTGCTATAACTTGATTCCAATTATTATTTGGTGATCCAAATTGGTATCTAATCTCCTTCACTCTTCTATCCGCAGATGGTTAACATTTGCTTCAACGGCATCAGGCCCGTAGCTCTTGTCAATGAGCATGCTGAGAAGTTCGCAACAAGAGGCCACGGTTGAGGCAGGGGTAGAGGAAGAGCAAGGGGTAGAGGCCGAGGAAGGGTAGCACCTACTAGGGGCAGAGCTTCAGTTGAGAATGGTCCTATAAATGAGGTTCCTTATGTGCATCCTGAAGAAGTAGATGAGAATGTAGAGGTCGAGAATGAGGAGGATATTGGACAAGAGGAAGAGGTGCAGGCTGAGACTACAGGTATTCCTCCGTTGGACCCATTGTTAGCTCAATTGATTATGACTTTCCAGAAAGGATTGGTTGATCCTGGAGTTCTTCCCACAATTCAAGCAACTCAAACTCCTGCCAACCCCTCTATTTCTGTTACCGTCCCCAAGGTGGGTGGAACTGTAGGCACTGATGTCTTTTTTCGTCCTTTATGGGTCCTGTGATGACTGGTAATGAGCATGAAATGCTAACTAAGTTTCTGAAACTGAAGCCTCCCACGTTTCATGGTTTTGAGAGTGAGGATACCTATGAATTCATCTAGGATTGTTATGAGAGACTTCATAAGTTGGATATTGTACATTGTTGCGGCCAAATAGCACACACAAGTGCACCTGGTCGTTCAAGTATTAAAGTGGCTCTTTTTAAGAGCCGGATATCTTACCCATAGGGACTTATGCTTAGAATTACTTAACTTCTCTAACTTTCAGCTAAACACAAGTGTATTCAAGATTTCGAAGGTGATTTAGTTTCTACTTCTAAGATTATAACAAAATGTAACAAAAGCGATTTAATTTCAAGGGTCTAAAAACAGTGATTGGGTAAAGTCCAAGGCTGCAGCTTTTATCAGGAATCATGCAATAAATATCATTTATATGGGTAATTATCAATTATCAAATCAATGAATCACAGGGTTACATGTATGATCATGGTCTCCCGACCTCTAATCGCCTACGATCAATAACACCCTAACTACATCGTTGAGCGGGGATATGATGGATTAAGTACCGAGCATTACAATTTCTTCCTGTATGGTGACCCAAGCATGGTTTCTAGGTATATCCCTATCCTAGATACAAATTAACTCTAGTTATTTAGAATTAATCATGCTCCTTATGCCCCACGTTCTATCCTCTTATTCCTCTCCCGAGTTCAATTTGGACAATAATTTTATTCAATGGTGATCAGTCACGAAATATGGAAAGCAAGAACATGAGAAAGATTCATATGATAATTGACATTAACCCAATAACAAAATCAATAGATTACAATCATCCTGTAGCCGCAGCCTTAGAACTAGGGTATTTAGCTACTCATAACAATAGAATCAATCAAACAATGTTTAATAATCATAAAGAGATCGAAAGTGAAGGAGTTTAGGAAAGAACCCTAAAAAAATGATGAAATAGCTCTCCAATGTGAAAACGTTCCCCAAGTGGTCGTTCTTCAAAACCCAGAAAAAGAATTATTAATAAAATAAAATAATGACTTATTTATACTAAAAGTCGAAACGGCCAAAACTGAGCACAAGGGGGGGGGCACGGACGCAATCTCTAATTTTGTTCTGAGATAATTTTCTCTTCTCCGCGATGCGGGAGCTACACAGACCACTCTGCCTAAATCTTGATTTCGCGAATTTATTCGGGACACCCTCTCTGCGACGCGGAGAGGGCACGAAGCACTCTGCCTTAATCTTTTATTCGCAAATTAAAATATCATCCCTCTCCACGACGTGGAGAGGATACATATATGCTTTAAGTGACATTCCTCCAGCTTCTTCCTTGCCGTCTTTTGCCTTGGATCTTTTGTGTTCCTCCATTGTGCATTTTCGAGCTCGTTTTTCCAATTAAGCTTACCTACAAAACTAATCATGTTGGTTAGCTCAAAGACAACCAAAAGACTCAATAAAACTATAAACGAACACATATTGAATTCAAATTAAGCTTAAATACGGGCATAATTAGCTTTCTAGGCATATAAATATGCCTAAGATCACTACCCCACACTTAGAGCTTTGTTCATCCTCGAACAACTTACGAACTACTTCTAGACCTAGACTCACTACTATGGTATTTGTGCATCCGCTACTATCTTCCAAGAATCTGTTCCCAATTAACACAAGCATGTTTTTATTCAAAATATGCATGACTTCTGTAATTGACTTGACAACTTTTAGCAACCAACGCATTCAACAACATGTGCACTATTACATATCACCCATCCTTCATACAACAAGTGCCCCTCACTCCAGAAAATAGTCCACACACTCAACTCAACAACTTGAATATCCTTTAAGGACCATGCAAACAAGGTACACTCTCACTCAACAACAACATCAAACATGTATGCACTGAGAACCATAAGCTTGCCCATTATGTACATCTCTACTAATAAAGTGTGTTATGCTCAAAATCAAACAGGACTTGTTCTGGTTGTAATGTAGGCTTAAGGTAAGGGGTGATTCATTTAGACAAAATTAGTGACTTATCCTCCCTAATGCACTGTTTTCAACTTTTCTCTTACATTCACAACTTTTTTTTTCCATTAGCCCCCTCCTTTTTCATAGGTTTACACTAGTGTTACCAACCTTTCCTCTATTTCTTATTTGCCTCTTTATTTTTTGTTTTATTTTTTTGACACTTAATAATAGCCACCCTTGCCTAAGAGATTTCTCTCAAGTTAAGGTGTATAATGCCCTTGTAAGGGCCACGACCATCATTAAGGTAAGCACTAAGTTAGCCACCTTCAACTTAGGTTGTTAACCTTAGTCAAAGTGCACAATGTCCCAAGGACCAGGGCCAATCTCAGATTCGTTCTCATTGGGTATACTTACCTCCTCTTTTCACTCTTCACCAACCAACTACACAATTCCACCTTATTTACTCTTTCCGCTATTTTCACTTTTCCTCCTAATACAGTGCATTAAGGATTTAGGATCAAAGCTAACGGTATCAATAAAAAGGGATTCAACTTCATTATGTGGGTTAGAAAAAAATCAAGGCTAAAAAGGCTCAATTGGGCTATAATAGGGATATTCTTTCTGAACAGGCTACAATTCAAGACAATTCAAAGAAAGCATGTTATCATCTTTTAAGCACAATAACACTTGTATTTCACTTCAATAACAACCTGGGCAAGTTCTAGACTCAGATGCATTCATGGATATCATCCAAAACTCACTGCTCATGGCACAAGTTATCCTCAGAATGGATCAATCACAGCAACACATTCAGATCATGCACAAGGTTCAAATTAAGCTTAAGTTGCAACATTCAAGTCATGTACAAAAATTCATTGCATTCATATCACAACTTAACACATGCTTTTCATACATTCCTTTTAGACTTTCAGTTTCAGCAAAAACCAACCTACGACTCAATGACAAAATTACCCTTAAGACGGTCGTCATCCATCTATCATTGGGCAGCTTGACTCAACTATGACTACCGACGCAATCCTATAACGAGAATTATTTTTTTTTACGGTTCAAAGGGACTATCATTGGCTAAAGAACCGAAAACAACTACCAAAGAACCCACAATAAAATAAAACAAAACAAAGACAAAGACAGACTCTAACAATGTTCAACAATCAAAAATTATATACAGATAAGGTATGATTTTTACCCTCACCCCACACTTATACAATAGCACTGTCCCTAGTGCATTACAAAAATCAGAATAGTTCAAGAGGTAAGGTGAAAACACTCCTTGATCAGTCCTCCATCATATCACCCCCATCGGCCTTAGCCCTAGCCTGTATGGGGTCTATCTTTTCATTCGAATCGGACTCCACAACTGTGCCGGTGCGCATGTTCTCCTCATCTGTCGAAATATCATTCTCGATCGACTCCCGAAACTCAGGACCAATGCCAAGGAGTGCCCTGACATAGTCATTCGGAGGGTAGCGCCTCTCGACCTCGCCTAACTTCATATCAGTAGAAGCATGGCAGCTATTATGGTGTCTCAGCATCTCCAGGCTGTACATCCTCGCCATAATAAGCTCTTCTCTCATTGGCGCTCAACAGTGGTGAGAGTTGGGCCAAACTCAGTGTCAGGCCCCTTGGTGCGAGTGATGTCCACCGGTGCTGGATAAAGTGGTGTCACGTATTCTACATTCTTCTAAAGGACACCTACAACACGACACATTTTGGTAATCAGATCACCAAATGCATACATGTGCTACACGTGTCTCCCGCAGCATGTGAGCGTAGGGAATAAGATTGATGATATCTCTTCCCACTGTGCTTGGTCCAATGAGTCATGGACTGCGGCCCGCATATCATGTGGCGGATGGCCTGGTATGGAGGGCGTATGTTCAACCCTGTCAGTATTAGTGGGTCGGTGTCCTGTGGTGTACCTAATATATCATTAATACCTGTGGGAGTGATGGGAACATTCCTACCACACACTGTCACATAGTGGGACCGTGCCTCGGGTGCCCAGTTAGCGTAAAACTCTCTGACAATGTGCAAATTGCATTCCTTCGGTTCAGTAAAGACGAACTCCATAACTAGCACCCTAATCCGCCTCAGGATCTGTGGGAACTCATATGCCAGACTGCCCTTATCGATACACACATCCGAGAAATATGAGGCCTCGGTGTGTTTCTTATACCAAGCCTTCCCTTCTTTGGTTACAACCTTAACTCTGAATCGCCTAGTTTGGTCTCTCGGGACCGCAGGTGCTAGTGGAACATTCCCACTTTGGGAACGTTTCTTCTGGCTTGACGTGGCTACTTCTTTGTCAGATCTTCTTGAACTTGACATGATTACCTGTAACCATAAACAAAGTTTAGGCCCAATGACTACAGAATAATGATAAAAATATGGGTGGTGTGCGCACACCACCTCACACTTAGCTCAATGCAGTGTCATCTTAGGTACTCAGACTTCCCAAAAATGACCAACAACATACTTAAGTAATTATCATGTTCATCAAACCAAAAGGGCATTGATCTTGGGCGAATTTATGCGCCTAATGACCAATTTATCCCATATATATAGCTAAGTTGAGAGCAATTTTAGTAGTCGGAATTATATTTTGAGGGTCTTTTGATGTAGCTTCGTCTAACCAATATGATTAGATGTTTCAGGGTGAAAAACAAAGAAGAACGAGCCAAAATAGGGCACCTGATCAGAGGTCGGAAAATAGAAGATGGAGAATACACCACGCGAGAGAATATCCGCGTCGCGGAGCCACTACGCGTAGGCAGAGATGGAATTCCACTTAACAGAGGAGTGCGCGATGGGGGCGCGTCGCGGACCTGGTTCATCTGCGTGCAACTATAGGCGAGGGAACAGGTCCGCGTCGCGGACCTGGACACCAGAAATCGGCCACGTGTTTTATTTTGACTATAAATAGTTTAAGTGTAGTATTTCATAAGGGAGTTCAAAATTAGACGGGAGAGTAGCGACTTGGGCGACTTGAAAAAACCCTTTCTAGGGCTTTTCTTCTACTCTTCCATTTTGGTAAACTCTTTTATAATCCATAAATATTGCTTGATGATTGTTTGTTCTATGAGTAGCTAAGTCCCTTTTTCTAGGGTTGTAGCTACAACTTATGGTATATTAGTATTTGTTTCTAGCATGAGATGGGCTTTCTTGTGATTTATGCTTACATTCTTGTTTAACTATCTTAATGCATGATCAACATTAAGATACACTTGTTGTCTACTCTTGAACTCGGGAGATGAATGGAGGGATAGAGCTAAAGAATGTGAGAAGTGTGTTCACTCTAGAGTGAAATTAGAGTGTTTTGCATATAGGATAGTCTTATACCTATATACCGCACTTGATTAATATGCAAGAAGATAGCTTAATGCTCCGTCATTGGTTCATGTCTATCCCCGCTCAACGATGGAGTTAGACTGTCAATGGTGGTAGGCGATTAGAGGTTGGGAGACCATGATCGTAAAAGGAACCTTGCAAATCCATAATGATTTTAGTTTGTCGAATGCTAGGATACAAGTAATTTTATGGTGTGAGATTGTAGAACTTAGTGATTATAAACCAGTTTCTAAAATTGTTTAACACATAAGTAAAGTTATTTTAAACCTAACAACGTTGTTGTCTGTGATTGGAAGTCCCTTGGATTCGATAATTCGGCTCGAAAGAATCGTTGTACTACTAAAGTGACCACGTGCACTTGCGTGCGATTTTGGGAGCAACAGGCATCACAATATCAGTTATAACCACACAACTATCAGGTAGTGTTCCTCAAGACTTCACACAAATAATATAAACCCATGAATGCACATTATCGCCCAGCCAATACCGTCAAGAAACACTTACCATTCATACATTTAGCACCAACATAATGTCTACTCAAGAATTCGAAACTACAAACAATCTACCTCCAAACCTTACAAGCAGTCGCAAACTTGCATAACCCACATCTAACACCTTATCAATATACTAACTTCCCCATTTAGAATTCGAACTATCCTCTAACCAATGCCACCTTAATCCATACTTACAATGTCAATCAATCATCATCTACAAATGAACCCACACCCCACATACAAGTAATTCAAGGTGCATCTACTCAAGAATTCAAAAACACTACCAACAACAATCATTCTTAAACATGCATATACAACACGCTAATAATTTCAACCAAAATACAACCAACCGCATAATTCTACTCTCCTACTATCATGTGTAGCCTAACCCAGTCGAACCACACACCCCAGACAAATGATTATTTCCCTATCTCAACGAACAACAACACTCATCACAACAAATCAATACACCTAGAGTTTTGCATCAATCACAAAGATACGAGACATACTTGTGAAGTTAAAAGTGATGAGACTTGAAGGTGAAAAATTTGGACTTGCTTCGTGTAACGGAGGAAAGTTAGAAAATCGAACGAGGGAGAGAATGGGGAATGGGGGAAACAATCATGATTTAGGGAAAAAATTGGGATTTACGAAAGACTTAGGGGGTTATCAGGGGTATGGGTCGGGTTATTTTGATTAAAAATGGGTAAACCCATTTTATTTAATGATTTTTTTTTGCATACCAGGGGAGCGATGCGGGATGGACACGGAGTCCACTGGAAATTTCAATCACGGCGAGGCAAATAGTTCGGCCTCGCTCCGCGACGCGCAACTGGAACTAAGAGGCCTTTTCATGACGTGAACATTAAGTTCCGTCGAAATCAAAATATCATGGCCCCTCCGCGACGCGCTCCCTACACGTAGTGCTCTGCCTCAAACTGGACCAGGCGAGGCAAAATTTTGCACCACTTTTGCGACGCGCCAGCTCCATGGAGTTGCCTTAGGCGAAATTTCTGCTTCCTGCACATTTTCAGCATTTAACTCATTAGTGAAAACACGATGGGTTGCCTCCCATCCAGCGCTTTAGTTTTGGTCATGGCACGATGAATATTTTTGTATTTTTCTTAATATATCTTTTTTTTTTACTAATTCCTAAGAACTAAAATAACCAAATAAAAACAAATAAATCCTAACTATTACAATGGTTCACGGGTTGCCTCCCGTGTAGCACCTGATTTAACGTCGCGGCATGACCCATCTCATGACTCATTCGTCATTCAATGTGAGCTCTTCAAGCTCACAATCCACATCACTTCTGAAATAATGGTTGACCCTTTGACCATTCATAAGGAAAGTACAACTCTTATCCTTGTTTCTTAACTCCACGGCACCATGTTGGGTCATCATCACCACTTCAAAAGGACCACTCCACTTAGATCGAAGCTTTCCGGGGAACAACTTCAACCTTGAATTGAATAGTAGCACTAGTTGACCAGGCTCAAAGGTGCGCGACACAATATGCTTGTCATGCCACCTCTTGGTCTTCTCTTTATACATCTTAACATTTTCATAGGAGTGGATCCTAAATTCTTCCAACTCGTGAAACTGTGTTATTCTCTTCCTACCGGCTAACTCAGCGTCCAGATTTAACTTCTTGATCGCCCAATATGCCTTATGCTCCAATTCAGCTGGTAGGTGACAAGATTTCCCAAACACCATTCGATAAGGAGAAGTCCCTATCGGTGTCTTGTATGTAGTCTGATACGCCCATAAGGCATCCTCTAGCTTGTCAGCCCAATCGTTTCTTTGGGCATTCACAGTCTTTTGGAGGATCTGTTTGACCTCCCTATTCGACACTTCCACCTGCCCACTAGTTTGGGGATGATATGTTGTAGCCACTTTGTGTCTCACTCCATATTTGGCTAACAAATTATGCACTGAATTATTAATAAAGTGCGTACCTCCATCACTGATCATAGCCCTTGTAGTTCCGAACTTGGTGAAGATGTGTTTCCGGATGAACTTCACAACCACTTTTGCATCATTGGATGGCAGTGCAACTGCCTCCACCCACTTAGACACGTAGTCCACTGCGACTAGGATGTATTGATTACCACGAGATGATGGGAATGGTCCCATAAAATCTATCCCCTAGACATTAAAGATCTCAACCTCCAATATATTGCTCAATGTCATCTCACGCCTCCTTGAAATGGTGCCCATCCTCTGACACTGATCTCAACCTTTCACAAACATAGCAGCATCTTTAAACAGAATAGGCCAAAACAAACCAGATTGCAATACCTTATGCGCAGTTTTGTCGCCTCCGTGGTGTCCACCATATGGTGAGGAGTGACAACTTTCCAACACTTGTGTCGCCTCCTGCTCAGCTATACACATTCTCATCATCTGATCAGGTCCCTGCTTGAATAAGAAGGGCTCATCCCATATATACAAAATGTGCATCATACTTCAGCCTCTGCTTTTGATGTGTTGAGGCCCTAAGTGGAAATAAACTACTCACCAGAAAATTCACAATATCAGCAAACCAAGGCACTTGAGCAATGTCCAAAGCAAGAAATTGCTCATCAGGAAACTCTTCACGAATCTGCCCCTCATTTTTCACATGAGTTGAATGCTCCAGTCTGGACAGATGATTAGCTATCTGGTTCTCAGTTCCCTTCCTGTCCCTTATCTCAAGATTAAACTCTTGTAGTAGCAGAATCCACCTAATCAACATTGGCTTGGCATCCTTCTTATTAAACAAGTATCAGATTGCAGCGTGATCTGTGTAGACTATAACTTTGGTTCCCACCAAGTATGATCTAAACTTATCAAATGCGAACACTAATGCCAGCATCTCTTTTTCAGTAATAGTGTAATTCGACTGAGCTGCATAAAGTGTCTTGCTCGTATAGTAGATGGAATGGAACATCTTTTCTTTTCTTTGCCCAAGTACTGACCCAACAACTATGTCACTGGCGTCAGACATAAGCTCAAAAGGAAGCTCCCAATTTGGAGCAATTAGAATAGGAGCTTCAATCAACTTCTTTATCAGCAGCTCAAATGCCTGCAAACACTTTTCATCAAACACAAACTTCATCTCTTTCTCTAACAGGCTGCACATAAGTCTTGCAGTCTTCGAGAAGTCCTTGATGAACCTCCTATAGAACCCATGAAGTTTCTAACTCCCTTTACTATGATGGGAGGTGGCAACTTCTCAATAACTTCCACTTTAGCCTTGTCAACTTCCAGCCCACTTTTGGAGATTTTGTGCCCCAACACAATGCCTTCTCAAACTAGGAAGTGACACTTCTCCCAATTTAGCACCAAATTTGTTTCTTCACACCTGGCAAGAACTCTATCAAGATTACTCAAGCAAAGTTCAAAAGACTAACCAAACACCGAGAAGTCGTCCATGAATACTTTCATAAAATCCTCCACTATATTATGGAAGACTGCCATCATATATCTCTGAAATGTGGCCGGGGCATTGCACAAGCCGAATGGCATGAGCTTGAACGCATACGTGTCATACGGGCAAGTGAATGTAGTATTCTCCTGATCTTCTGGTGCAATGATGATCTGATTATACCCTGAATAACCATCAAGGAAACAGTAGTATTCATGACCTGCCAGCCTATCCAACATTTGATCAATGAAAGGTACCGGATAATAGTCCATTCTGGTGGCGTCATTCAACTTTCTGTAGTCCATGTAAATCTGCCACCCAGTCACTGTTCTTGTGGGGATCAACTCATTCTTCTCACTTGTTACCACCGTCATTCCGCCCTTCTTGGGCACACACTGTACCGGACTTACCTATTTGTTGTATGATATTGGGTACACAATCCCTGCATCCAGCCACTTGATTACCTCTTTTCTCACTGCATCCTTCATCAATGGGTTTAGTTTCCTCTGATGTTGTGCACTTGGCTTATGCCATTCCTTCATGTATATTTTATGCATGCACATCGCGGGACTAATACCATGGATGTCAGACATTTGCCATCCCAAAGCTGCTTTCCTCTTTTTCAGGATGATTAATGCAGCTTCCACATGTTCATCAGATAATGCTGCAGGCAAAATAACCGGTAAAGTTTTATCTTCTCCCAAAACTGCATACCTGAGGTGGGCTGGCAATGCTTTTAACTCCAGCATAGGTGTTTCTTCAATGGAAGGCTTGGGTGGAGGACCCAACACCCTATTTAGAGGCTCACATCGATCTCCAAATGTACCTACAAGTGCTACATCAAGAAATTGCACAATTTCCTGTGCCTCAGCATCCCCATAAATATCATCCCCCACTAACACTCGCTCTAGAGGGTCCTTCAAAGCAATGTAGCGAGCTTCTGCCTCAAGATCTATCACAGTTATGACAGACAACTCTTCACACACAGCTGGCAGCTTTAAAGCTTTATACACATCGAAAACATCTACCTTATCATGGGCCCGCATAGTGAGTTGCCCAGTTGCTACATCTATTATCGCCCTCCCAGTAGCTAAGAAAGGTCTTCCTAAGATAAATGGGACCTCAGGGTCTGGCTCAAAGTTCAGCACAACAAAATCTACTGGAAAATCAATGATCCCACTTACACAAACACATCCTCTACAACACCCTCAGGCCTAGCTACAGATCTATCAGCCAACTGTAGGATAATTATAGTAGGTTTAGGACTACCCAACCCTAGCTTTTTGTACAAAGAAGTCGGCATCAAATTTATACTAGCTCCTAGATCACACAATTATCGCGCATGAATGCTTTACCCTATAGTGATCTGAACCATAAAGCTACTAGGATCTTTCAATTTAGTGGGAAACTTAGTTTGGATTCTGGAGCTGCACTCTTCAGTAAGTGCAACAGTCTCATAGTCTGTCAGCCTCCTTTTATTCACCACAATCTCCTTCACATATTTTGCATACCTGGGTATACCCTGCAAAACATCTACCAATGTCAAGTTAATGTGAACTTATTCAACATAGAGAGAAACTTACCAAAACATTCATCCTCCTTCTGTTTCTTGAACTTTTGAGGACATGGAGGAGGTGGTTTCACAATTGGTTGCACTCTTTCTTCTTGTGCAACAACTTCGCCCTCCTTGAGTTCACTCTCTTTATTCACAGCATCAGTGCGATTTGGGTCTTGCTTGGGATTTGGGTCAGTGTTACCTAGCAAACCTCCTTGTGGTCGTGAGTTATGGGCACTAGCCAGCTACCCGAATTGCTTCTCTAGATTCTATATAGCTAATTGATTATTTCTTGCATCAGCAGCTAATTGGGCTTGATCAGCCATAATCTTTTTCAGCATCTCCTCCATGCTCATGTTTCCAGATTGCTATTTAGGCTGCTCTCGTTGGGCCTGTTGTTGGTACCCCTATGTACTTTCTTGGGGTCTATACTGATTCTAGCCTTGACCCTGATTTTGATTTCCACCCCAAGTAAAGTTTGGGTGGTTGCGCCAGCTTGGGTTATATGAGTTCCCATAACTTTACTGGCCTCCTCCTCATTGGGCATTACCTACAAAATTCACAGAGTCCGGGTTTGCATCATATACCTCTGCACTATGATTACCACCTCCGTAGATCTCACACCAAGATGGTGGTTGTTGAATTGCATTTACCTGTGCGGGCTATTGTCCCAATGCTAAATTGTTGAAGTGAGTGTTCATCATATTCTTCATAGCAGCAATCTGTGCAGTCAAGCCAGTCACATCATCTACCTCTAACATACCTGTCGTTTTCTGAATCACAGGTTTCATTCCTCCTCCATTCCATTCAGGGTTGCCCTGAGAGATCCTGTTCAACAAGGTGAATAGTTCAGCATATGTCTTCTTCAAAGCTTGACCACCTGCAGCTGAATCAAGTAGAATCTTGGTGTTAGGCTCCAATCCTTCAATGAAGGTATGTACCAACACTTCATTAGATTGATGATGATGAGGGCAGCTCATCAACATCAATTTAAACCTATCCCAAGCTTGGTACAAGTTTTCTCCCACTTTCTGCCTAAAGCTCAAAATGTCACTCCTCAACCTAGCTATTTTTCCAGATGGAAAAAATCAGATGAGGAACTTTTGTGCTAGACATTCCAAGTGGTAATTGTGTTTGTGGGCTCTGATTTTAACCATCTTTTTGCTTCCCCAAGCAGAGGAAAAGGAAATAAAGGGAGCCTCACATAATCCACATTCACTATAGCTGGAGTGTACGTATCATTAATCTCGAGGAAATTCTGATTATCAACTGTTGGATCATCGTGCGGCAGACCAGTGAACTGCCCATTAGTGTGCAGTAGTTGCACTATACTCTGCTTCAATTCAAACCTCCCACCAGCTTTAGGTTTTTGAATACAAGATGTCACATTGGTGGGACGTGGGATTGCCACATCCCTTACTCTCAACTAAGCCATTATTTTAGGTTCTTCATCCTCAACGCTTGATGCTGGAGATGTTGGTTCACTAGCAACAAGAGGGACCGGATAAGTAAGTCGTCTTTGCCTTCTCCGATAGTGAACAAACCTTTTCAGTTCAGCTAGAGGCAATACCAATCCTTGATCATCGTCGAGTTTGAAACTTTAGATTAACCTGCAATAATGAATTGCTAAGATCAAGTTGTCAACACTTGATTTTTAACTTTGGAAATCAGAAAAATTAGATAATTTCTAATTCTAAAGTCCCCGGTAGCGGCGCCAAAAACTTGTTGCGGCAAAATCGCACACACAAGAGCACGTGGTAGTCCAAGTATTAAAGTGGCTCTTTTTAAGAGCCGGGTATCATACCCACAGGGACTTACGCTTAGAATTACTTAGCTTCTCTAACTTTCAGCTAAACACAAGTGTATTCAAGATTTCAAAGGTGATTTTGTTTCTACTTCTAAGATTATAACAAAATGTAACAAAAGCGATTCAATTTCAAGGGTCTAAAAATAGTGATTGGGTAAAGTTCAGGGCTGTAGCTTTTATCAAGAATCATGCAATAAATATCATTTATATGGGTAATTATCAATTATCGAATCAATGAATCACAGGGTTAAATGTATTATCATGGTCTCCCGACCTCTAATCGCCTACGATAAATAACACCCTAACTACATCGTTGAGCGGGGATATGATGGATTAAGTAACGAGCATTACGATTTCTTCTGTATGGTGACCCAAGCATGATTTCTAGGTATATCCCTATCCTAGATACAAATTAACCCTAGTTATTTAGAATTAAGCATGCTTCTTATGCCTCACGTTCTAAACTCTTATTCCTCTCCCGAGTTCAATTTGGACAATAATTTTATTTCAATGGTGATCAGTTACGAAATATGGAAAGCAAGAACATAAGAAAGATTCATATGATAATTGACATTAACCCAATAACAAAATCAATAGATTACATTCATCATGTAGCCGCAGCCCTAGAACTAGGGTATTTAGCTACTCATAATCCAAAAATCGATCAAACAATGTTCAAATAACATACAAAGATCGAAAGGAAAAGAGTTTAGGAAAGAACTCTAAAAATGGTGAAAACGTTCTCCCAAGTCGTCGTTCTTCAAAACCCAGAAAAAGAATAATTAATAAAATAAAATAATGACCTATTCATACTAAAAGTCGAAACGGCAGAACTGAGCACAAAGGGCGCGACGCGGACACAATCTCTGATTTTGTTCTGAGATAATTTTCTTTTCTCCGCGACGCAGGAGCTACACGGACCACTCTGCCTAAATCTTCATTTCGCGAATTAATTCAGGACACCCTCTCCGTGACACGGAGAGGGTACGTAGCACTCTGCCTCAATCTTTTATTCGCAAATTAAAATATCATCTCTCTCCGCAATGTGGAGAGGATACGGATATGCTTTAAGTGACATTCCTCCAGCTTCTTCCTTGCCCTCTTTTGCCTCGGATCTTTTGTGTTCCTCCATTTTCCATTTTAGAGCTTGTTCCTCCAATTAAGCTTACCTACACAACTAATCATGTTGGTTAGTTCATAGACAACCAAAAGACTCAATAAAACTATAAACGAACACATATTGAATTCAAACTAAGCTTAAATGCGGTCATAATTAGCTTTCTAGGCATATTAATATGCCTAAGATCATAAATAAGCATAGGGAAGAGTTTCTGACCTTCCAACTTCAAGGTAAGGCTAAGCAGTAGTGGAGTGCTTATGTGGAATGTAGATCATCAGTTTTGCCCGCACTCACTTGGACACAGTTTCATGCTCTATTTTTCAAAAAGTATATGCCTCGGACTTTGAGGGATCGCAAAAAGGATGAGTTCATGACTTTGGAGCAAGGTGATATGTCTGTAGTTACTTATGAGGCTAAATTTCATGCATTATCTAGATATGTTACTCAATTGGTGACTACTGAGGAGGAAAGGATTTGTCTATTCGTCAGGGTACTGAACCCCAAACTTCATGTATTGTTTGTTCATATGACTTCTGCAGGAAAGAGCTTTGATGAGGTGACCGACTTTGTAAAGAAAGTAGAGGGAGTTAGAAGTGATGGGCAGGATAAGGCTTTGGCTAAGAAGCCCAAGAGCACGTGTAACTTTCAAGGTTCTTACTCTAAAGGTTCAGGTAGGCCAACGTTTGCAGCCCGTCCAATTCAGTTTGCCATGTCCTCTTCTACGGGTAGTTACTCAGGAACTCCACAACAGAATTTTATTCAGGATAACCAGGGAACCACGTCTTCGGCTAGCGGCAGACCGTCATTTGATCGTATTTTCTATAATTGTGGATAACCTGGAATATGAGGAGAGATTCCCCCCAATCGTGCATGTTGGAATTCGCGCAGCAACAGACTAGAGTTGTGGTACCCGCGGGCAACAGTAATAATGGTAAAGGGCGTCCTAGATGAGGAGGAAATCAGCGAGGCCGTAAAGGCCAGGGAAATGGTAATGCAGGTAGGGGAGCAGTGCAACCAGGCAAGGAGGTCGCCCGTCAAAATGATAGGGCTCAGTGTTATGCCTTTTCGGGCAAGACCAAGGCTGAGACGTCTGATGCAGTGATTACATATACTATTTTTGTCTGTGACCGAATGGCTACTATTTTGTTTGATCCCGATTCTATTTATATGTATCAGTTTAGTTTGCCTTGGGTTTTGATATGATTTATGATATACTTGATGCCCTCATCCGTGTTTCTACCCCAGTTGGAGAGTCAGTCATAGTCACCCATGTGTATCGTGTTTCCCCTATCTTGTTTATGGGTTTCCAGACTAGGGTTGATTTGGTTATTTTGGATATGACTACTTTTGATATAATCTTAGGCATGACTTGGTTGTCCCCCCATTATGTTGTGTTAAATTGTAATACGAAATTTGTTACTCTAGAGATCCCCAGTAGGGAAAAGTTAGAGTGGGAAGGGGTGTACAATCATAAGTCAGCTAAGGTCATATCCTCCATTCGGGCTAGGAAATTGGTGAGGCAGGGATGTTTGGCATATTTGGCTCATATTCGAAACGTTGAAGTTGAGTCTCCCTCTATTGAGTCTATTCATGTAGTGTCTGAATTTAAGGAAGTGTTTCCTACCAATTTGCTTGGTATGCCTCCGGATAAAGATATAGATTTCTGTATTGACTTGGAACCCAGTACTTGCCCCATTTCCATCCCTCCATATCGCATGGCTCCGGTAGAATTGAGAGAGCTGAAGGCTCAAATCCAGTAGCTTCTTGATAAAGGTTTCATCCGTCCTAGTGCTTCTCTGTGGGATGCTCCTGTTTTATTTGTTATGAAGAAGGATGTTAGTAAGAAGATGTGCATAGACTATCGACAATTAAATAGGGTCACCATTAGAAATAATTATTTGTTACCTCGAATAGATGATGTTTTTGACCAATTGCAGGGTGCGTCAGTTTTCTCCAAGATTGATCTAAGGTCTGGTTACCATCAATTAAACATTAGGCCTGAGGATGTACCAAAAACGGCATTCAAGACCCGCTATGGGCACTATGAGTTTCTAATGATGTTGTTTGGATTGACCAATGCGCCTGCAACTTTCATGAGTTTGATGAATGGTGTGTTCAAACCATTTCTGGATTCATTTGTTATTGTTTTCATTGACGACATTTTGGTCTATTCAAAGAGTAAAGAAGAGCATGCTGACTATCTTCATATTGTTCTGGGTGTTCTTGCGAGACAAAAGTTATATGCCAAATTTTCAAGTGTGAGTTCTGGTTGGATTCAGTTGCCTTTTTGGGACATGTAGTTTCAAGAGAAGGGGTAATGGTAGATCCCCAAAAGATTGAAACGGTTAAGAATTGGGTCCGGCCTAGCTCTGTGACTGAAGTTAGGAGTTTTGTGGGGTTCGCTAGCTACTATCGTTGATTTGTGAAAAACTTTGCTTCTATTGCCCCGCATTTGACAAGGCTAACCAAAAAGGAAGTGCCTTTTGAATGGACCGAAAAATGTGATGAGAGCTTTCAAAAGCTCAAGACTCTTCTGACCACAACCCCTATTCTTGCACTATCGGTGGAAGGTAAAAATTTCATTGTTTATTGTAATGCTTCACATTCGGGTTTGGATATTGTGTTGATGTATGATAAGAATGTTATAGCGTATGCATCGCGAGTTGAAGGTGTATGAGAGGAATTACCTAACACATGATTTATAATTGGCAGCGGTAGTGCTTGCTCTTAAGATTTAGCGGCATTATCTTTATGGTGTCAAGTGTAAGGTGTTTACTGATCATCGTAGTCTACAACATGTATTCACTCAATAGGACCTAAATCTGAGACAACGAAGGTGGATGGAGTTACTCAAGGATTATGATGTGACCATCCAGTATCATCTGGGTAAGGCTACTGTTGGCGGACGCACTAAGCCGAAAAGCGGTGAGTATGGATAGTCTAGCTTGCTTGAGTGTATCCAAGCGACCTTTGGCTAAGGAAATTCAAACCTTGGAATCCAAGTTCATGCAGTTGGGCATCTCAGAAAAAAGTGGGGTTTTAGCTAGCATTAAGGTGAGGGCCATATTCATTGAGGAAATCAAGGCCAAACATTTTAAGGATGATAGTTTGAATGAGCTCAGAAAGAAGACAATATCTGGCAAGGCACAAGAAGCGACTTTTGATGCGGGGGGTATGCTCAGTTTTAAAGGAATGATTTGTATTCCTTGGGTGGATGACTTGATTCAGAAATTGTTGATAGAATCCCATGGTTCGTGGTATTCCATTCATCCGGGTGTAACCAAGATGTACCGAGACTTGAAACGGCTTTATTAGTGGTCTGGCGTGAAGAAAGACATTGTTGAGTTTATAACTAAGTGCCAAAACTGTCAGCAAGTGAAGTATGAGAATCAAAGGCCCGCATGTTTGCTTCAGAGAATGTCAATTCTGAAATGGAAGTAGGAAAATATAGCTATGGATTTTGTGGTTGGTCTTCCCAAGACTTTGGGGAAGTTTGATTCTATTTGGGTAGTGGTTGACATATTAAATAAGTCAGCCCATTTTATTCCAGTCAGAATAGACTATAATGCTCAGTAGTTGGCTAAGGTTTATGTGAAAGAGATAGTGAGGCTGCATGGGGTGCCCCTTTCTATCATCTCAGACCGTGGTACACAGTTCACATCCAAGTTTAGGAGAAAATTGCATTATGAGTTGGGCACTCAACTCACTTTTAGTACAGCTTTCCATTCACAGATGGATAGGTAGTTAGAGAGAACTATTCAAAGGTTAGAGGACATGTTGAGGGCATGTGTGATTGATTTTGGGGGACATTAGGATAAGTTCATACCGTTGTGTGAGTTCTCCTATAATAATAGTTACCACTCCAGCATTGACATTGCACAGTTCGAGGCACTTTATGGGAGGGGATGTAGATCACTCATAGGATGGTTTGAGGCTGGAAATGTGAAACCTTTGGGGGTTGACTTGGTGAAGGATGCCCAAGATAAGGTAAGAAGCATCCAAGCTAAGCTCCTAGCAGCCAAAGTCGACAGAAAAAGTATGCAAACCATAAGGTAAGAGACATGGCATTTCAGACTAGCGAGAAAGTTCTTCATAAAGTGTCACCCATGAAAGGGGTGATGGGATTCGGCAAGAAGGGCAAGCTTAGTCCTCGATACATTGGTCCATTTGAGATTCTTGACTGTGTAGGGCCAGTGACTTATAGATTGGCCTTACCCCCTAGCTTATCTGGAGTTCATCTAGTGTTTTATGTGTCCATGTTGAAGAAAAATCATGGCAATGGAGATTACATCATAAAGTGGGACTCTATATTGTTAGACAACGACTTTCAATATGAAGAGAAACCGATTGCAATTCTTGATCGTGATGTTCGGAAGCTTAGGGCCAAGGAGATAAAGTCGGTGAAAGTTCAATGGAAGCATCGTCCAGTTGAGATTGATACTTGGGAAATCGAGAAGGATATGCGAGACAAGTATCCCAAGTTGTTCGATGATTCAGGTACTACTCTAACCTTACTTTAGCCCCTTTTTCCTAGTTCGTCACTTGGGGACGAGTGATGGGTAAATTAGTATCTATTGTAACGACATATCCTTATCGTTATAGAAAAGTCAACGGGGAAAGAATTTGAGCCATAAAACTTTTGAGTAGTGATTTGAAAATTCCTAGCCTAGTCCAGTTTTGGACGAAATCTGAGTCATGCAAGGTCTAGGGAAATCTGGTAATGAATGAGAGATTTAATAATGAATTTGATTACATGAGTAGATAGCTAAGATGTTAAGAAACTCGTACGACTTTACGAAATAGAAATTTGGGCGAGTGGAACTCCCGAAATTGATCTTAGCGTGAAAGGGTATTCTTTGAACTTTATGGGTTGAAGGTGTGTTGTGAAATGGGGGTTTGGGACTCAATTTTCGACTCTTTGTCTCCATGTAAGGCGCTGGGGCTGGGGCGGTATTATTTCCGCTAAGGCGGGGCCGCTGTGGCGAGTTGGGTCCCGCTACGACGGTCCAGTCGCGACTTAAGTCGTGATTAAACTCCAAAAATGTTATTTTCTGCAAGTTTCGTTATTGAGAGCTAAGAGACGACCCAAGGATATTTCTTAAAGGTTTTCTACCTCTTCTAGCACTAAAGGTAAGGATTTTACTCCTCTAATCCATTTTTCAATCCGTAGAACTTAGATTCTGGGTAATTATCATTGGGAGAGGGTTTTGATCTAAAGTTAATGGTGGAAAAAGCCCTAAATTGGGGATTGGGATCATGGGTTGGTCTTGGGTTATTGGGTTTGCTATAATCCAGATAATTAGACCTTAAATTATTGATCATTGCATATATTTATTGTTTTTAGACCATGAACAAGCGGAAAGAATCCGTAAAGGGAAGATTCAAGTGCCTTAGGGGGATTCAAGCTTGGTTTTGAGGTAGGTGATGGTTTGATTTCATGTTTTGTGTGATGTGTGTTTGTAATTGTTTCATTGTAATGCATGTATGTATGTCAATGTAGCATTGTTGATGAGAAAATGACATAAATAGTCTCTTAACTATAGTAGTAGGTCTAAAATGGTCCCTTAACTATACACTTGACAAATTTAGTCTTTTAACTATTCAAAAACTTATCATCTTTGGTCCCTTAACTATACACTTACCAGTTTTAGTCCCTTAACTATATACTTACGATTTTAGTCATTTAAGTATTCAAAAACTTATCAGGTATGGCCTTTGTCCATTTTTTTAAATACAAATAACTTAGGTTTATATTGACAAAATCCATGCCTCGAGAAGTTAAATCCTTTAGCAACTTTTTCTGTTGTTTCTCTCTTCACTACTTTTTCTTCAAATTAACCCTATGCGAAGAACCTTAACTTCAACGATTTAAAATAAAATTCATGAGCAAAGAAAATATAAGTCATAATTTTATTCAACAGAGGATAAAATGAAGCATAGTATCGGTACTAATAACTTGAATATGCTAAACTTTATTATAAAAAGAAAAAAAATATTACCTGTTAAATTCAAAGTTTGTACTCCAACGACTTCATTGAACGTAATTTGTTTAATTTTTCAGAAATTGAAATTCATAAAATGGTAGATTTGCAATTTTTTAAATATTTTTTTTAAATAGATCAATTTTATTATTCTATTCATTTTATTTTACGTAAAGAAATTTGAGGAAATTAAATAAAATTCGCACTAATTATCATATTCAAGTGTGGATTCAAGTCATCAACAACAATTATATGCTTAATTTTATTATCCATTGAATAAAATTAGGACTTATATCTTCTTTCCTCGTTAGTTTCATTTTGAATCGTTGACGTTACTGTTCTTTTCATAAGAGTAGTTTGAAGAAAAAAGGACGGGGATAGAGAAACAACTTTAAAAATGGGTTAAAGATTTAATTTCATGAAGATTTTGGTTAATATAAACCTAAGTTATTTGTATTAACACCAAACCTTGTAAGTTTTTGAATACTTGAAGGACTAAAATCGGTAAGTTTATAGTTAAGGGACAAAAAATCGGTAACTGTATAGTTAAGGGACTAAAGCTGATAAGTTTTTGAATAGTTAAAGGACTAAATTTTTTAAGTGTATAGTTAAGGGACCATTTTCGACCTAATGAAATGAATATGAATGACCAATTGTATGTCATGAATCAACACTTGATTGTATGACTATGAGTATGTACATTATGAGTGTGAATATGATTGTGGTTGTGCTGATTGAATTGGGTGTCACGTTTCGACACATATATTGGATCGGGTGTTACGTTTCGGCACATATGTTGGATCGAGTGTCACGTTTCGGCACACTAATTGGGATCGAGTACCACGTTCTGGTTCACTAACTGTTTGGGTATGGGTTCCATGAGAGGACCATTGAATTGTCATATTTTCATGTTATTGAGAATATGGATTTGTACATTGCTCTTGAAATGATAACTGTGTATATGTTCTGTACATGTCATGTTTTACTTTGTTGTGACTGCTTATATATGTTTCACTTACTGGAATAGCCGCGTGATCCTACCAATCCACTGTGGTTGTGTACTGATACTGCACTTGCTCGTTCTTTGTTGAGTACAAGGCATCTTCGGGCGGCTACTGATCTCAGCTAAGATATCAGTGATCGAGACCAGATTTCAAGGGTGAGTCAGCTCTTTCTGGCTGCCAGGGAATCTTTCATTTCTTTAAGTCCATTATATTCGGTCTCAAACTATTGTTTAGATATTTCCTAGGTTTGGTTGGGGTTGTACCCTTTTTCTTAGACTTGTTGCACTTTAGATGTTTTGGTACATTGACTTTCAGGTTCTAGGAGTTGAACTTCCGCATTAGTTATGTTCGTTGTTTTAGTTGAACCCTTGGAGTTTATGGGAACTCCAGTTTATTTCTACATTTAAACATGCTTCCGTATCTTTAAATGTCTTGATTCTTGTAAAATTTGTTAGTTGGGTTGTAGTAATGGTTCTCCCACCGGAGGGTTAGTGTGGGTGCCAATCACGGCGGTTGGGTCGTGACAGAAATAATAAGATATAAATTTTGATTTCTTTAATGTTACTCAAGGGAACATAGGGGTTTATTTTTTGCCCTTAAATTGGTGCTCATTGATTTTTGTCGTTGGCATTAGTTTATATTTTTGTATCATAATATAACATAAGTTATTTCTTATAAGGTATAACAAGTTATGCTGACCATTCCTACAACATTTATGTTGTAAGAGGCATAAGTTTAGTTCAAAATTTAGAAGGCAAAAGTTCTCTAAACTTATGACAGATGACTTAATTTCTATAACACTTATGAAAGACAAGAAAAAAAATTCTCTAAGCTTATGTCTTGTGAAATAAGAGTATTTTGTATCACAAATTTTATTCCATACACACTTGACGCTAGCAGTTACAGATTGAGGTTAATTTAAAGTATAAATCTATAAATTATATCTTTATATATTTTTACTATACTAGTTTCTAGGTACATGCTTTGCACGTGTATAGCCCTATTAAATAATGCGATATGAAGTTGCAATAAGTGTAGATTCAAAATAATTGGACTAACATTTCAGTTGCTTTGTTATCAAAACTCTAGTTGTTAATATTGATACCTCTCCTAAAAGTAAGGTATACAACTTCCTAGGAAGAAATTATAACTAAAAACTAAATTATATACGTATTATATTTTGCTTTTCTAAAAGAGACAAGAGATTAGAGAATCAGATGGTTTGAAAAAAATTAAGTATAAATCTATTGATAAGATCACCTGAACAAAATGAAAACAAAACAATTTTCAATATCTATGCAAAACAGTGCAAGAATTACTTAAAATATAGGTTGCAAAACTAACCTGGTGACCGTCAAAAAAATGAGGAAAAAAACAATTTCTATTTTTTTAAGGAACAGTGCACATGTTTAATTTACTGCAGAAATAAAACTTCTCATACATATTATATATTTTTTGAAAGAATGTAAAAACATGATATTAGTAAAAGAAATTCACAATTTCGTACAAAGCAACTGTCAAAAATAATAAATACAAAAGAAAAATGGAACAATTTTTTTTTAATATCCACGTAAGATCATGCAAGAATTGCATAACAAAATATGAGCTGCGCACAATTAATTTAGCTATCCTATCGAATGAAAAAGAATAAAATTAATTTATTGTTCTCAGGGAGCAACGATGTATTTTACTTCCAATAATCAGGTAAATTAGTTTCTAAGTCGCAAGAGCTCTTCTTTTTCTTCTTGAATTTCACGTTTATTTTCTTCTCCTCTAGCTACTTGGTAATACACTTTTCAGGCTTCCTAACCATAAATGCTTCTTTTAAATTGTTTCAAGTGTGTATAATGTTGTGTTAAATATCACTATTTATAGGATAGAATTAAGGAACACAAAGAATTGTTATGTATATAATATTGGGCGTTTGGTAGAGTGTATAAGAATATTGAATAATGCTAAATAGAATGTATTAGTTATGCTTGCATTAATTATAGGCATAATTAGGAGTGCCAAACGAGCGAGTCGAGCCGAATATGAATCGATCAAAAAATGAGTTAAATAAAAATGGGTAAGTTACTCGACTCGACTCACATTTAAATGGGTAAAAACAAGTTACCCAATGGATAATATGGATAACCATATTTACCTATATTATAATAGAAATCTTGTTAAAAGCTTTAAAAACAAAAAATAAAAAAAATAAAATTATCACTTCACTCCACCCCCC
>NW_006238994.1:1237385-1273694 GCF_000226075.1 Solanum tuberosum
CACCCCATGCCCCTATCCCAAATTAAATGTAAAAAAAGTTTCATTTTTTTTTTATAGATTTTTTTTTAAAAAAAAAAAACTTTCTTACCTTTATCACTTTTTTTTTGTTTGTTTTTACCCATTGTATCCATTTAACTACCCACTTTTAAATGGGTAATATGGGTATTACTCGTTTTTTACCCATTTAAAATGGATAATATGAGCGGATACCCATATTATTTACCCATTTTGCCACCCCTAGGCATAATACATTTTTATTTTATTTTTCACTAATGATTTTTATTTTTTTTCACAAAAAGAGTCATGATTGTATTGCCACTGTCAAAGAGAATACATAGGTAGAAGGAGGACTAGGCCTGACCTTCTTCAGTACATATATTGGGCGGACACAAGTGGTAATAGAATTGTTTCTTCATGGCGGATCAAAGGTGATAGCACCATGATTTCTCCTCCTGACTCTAAAAGATGGTATTTGCCATTTGTCGATGTTAAGTAGGCCTATAATTTGTCTAGGTAAAGAGCTATAGTTAGTGTAGATACAATTGTTTTCACTCTTGTGACTCAAGGACGCTAGCTTGTCAGCAACCTTGTTAGCTTCCCTCATGTAGTGAGTGGTATGAATATGGTGAGTGTCCAGCAAAAACTTGATCTTACTAATTGTGTCTTCAATTTTCCAAGGGCTTTGCCAGTTTCCCTGAATACAGTTCTGAAGTAAGAGGGAATCAGTTTCCCCTATGATCTTAGGGTGACCATTTTGAATGCACCAGTTAAGACCAAACAAGAGTGCATTGGCTTTTGCACAGTTGCTATCGCCTCTCCCCAAAGGTATACAAAACGCCATAATCACCTTGCCTTCCTTGTCTCTCACTACCCCTCCTCCTACGCAATTTCCTTCTATGCATGAACCATCGGTATTAAGTTTGACAAAAGGATGTAGCGATTTTTCCCATTTTACAGGAGTAGAGATGGTCTCTATCAGTTGAAGACCCAAAAGGTGAATAAAGTTGGGCCAATCATCAGGGAAGGAAATTTTAGGGAACTGGAGTTTGGAGTGTTGGATGATACTGAGGTTGATCAAAGTGGTAGATTTATGCATAGAGAGTTTTCATCTTCATACTTGACTCCACATCTGGATCTCCACAGTTTCCACATAATAATAGGGGGCATTATCTTAGTGGTGTACGAAGCTATAAATTTCTTGCATTTATAATTTCAGAAAGAGTGGAGAAGGCTCCTCAGTGATGTTGTCCTAGGGTTGATGCCTAGAGCTCTTGCATAGAAGCTCCAAATCTGTTCAGAAAAGTATCCAGAGAAGAAAATATGCTCAGCCGATTCTCATGTTGGTCTTCGTGCCTGCACAACAACAAATGGAAACAATCTTGCTATTTTGTCTTCAGTTGGAAGTTTGTTATTGATGGCTATCCAAGTCAGGAAATTTAATTTAAAAAGGACTTTGGGAAGCCATATTTTTTAGTCAAATGGAGAGATGGGACTTTTCTCCATGATAAGTTCCTAGGCAGTAGAAATGGTGAATTTTCCATTATCATTGCAGGTCTAGAAAGGTTTATCATCTATATTCGAGGTAATAGATACGTCTTGGTTGATAATAGTTTCCTTAACATTGTCAGACAATTGATGCTTAAGGTTATTCCAGTCCCATTGTCCATGTCTTAGCACCTCATTAACTTTAATGTTTTGGCTAACATTGATATCCTCCAAAACCATGTATAGAGGGCCTATACTTTGACCAATTGTCAAACCAAAAACTGATTTCTCCTTTGCCAATTTTCCACCAAATATTGTCTTCAACTTTCAGTCTTAATTCACTCATAGCTTTCCAATGGTGAGAGACACCAGGTCTCTAGATTGTGTTGATGGGGGTGAGTTGAACCACAATATTTATCTCTTAGGAATCGAGACTATAAACAGTTGGTAGTTCTGAGTTTCCACCAGTGCTTTATAGTAAAGGCTTTACAGACCTCATCTATTTTCCTGAAGTTCATACCTTCTTCTTGATAGGGGGAGCATAATTTCTTCCAGGTACGATTCCAATTGTGCAATTGTGCCTTTCGGGGGTTGAACCGTGGCTAAAGTGTGAATATTTAGGGTCATAAGGACATGTCTTATCAGGGTGGCTCTTCCACCAGTGGATAAGAACTTGAGATGCCATCCTTTGATTTTATTTATAACCTTGGTAACCATATCAGAGTAATATGAGATCAACTTCTTCCCAGAGTATAATGGACAACCAAGATATTTTATAGGCAGTTCCACATGTTTCATACCAAGTATTCTCCCAATTCTTCTGATGGAGCAGTGTTAGTAGACATGGAGAATGAGCTTTTGTCTTTGTTAATGAGTTGGCCAGAAATTTGCTCATATTTGGAAAATGTATTTAGGACTAGTTGAAGAGAAAGTTGATGACTACTACAGAATATGATTGTATCATCAGCAAATGATAGGTGGTTGATGTTGGGGTTTTGGTTGCACATAAAGAAGCTTTGATATCTAGGGTTATCGTGTAGGGCATTTAACATCATGGCTAAGAGTTCAGCAGTGAGTACAAAAAGAAAGGGGGATAGGGGGTCTCCTTGTCTTAGGCCTCTTCCTGACTTAAAAAAATCCTATCTTTTTCCCATTAATCACCATGGAGTACCAATTGTTGGAGATAAATCTGAAGATGAGATCAATCCATTTTTCAGAAAAGCCCATTTGTCTCATCATGAAACATAGGAATGGCCAAGATACCTTGTCATATGTTTTAGCCATATCCAATTTGATTACCACATTTTTCCCTTTCTTAGGTTTGGCAATGTCAGAGATGATCTCTTGGGCAAGCAGTACATTGTCAGCAAATGACCTCCCTTTAACGAAGCCACTTTGATTGTGACTAATGATTTTAGAGAGGATCCTGCTCAATCTGTTGTTGACGACCTTGGCAATGATCTAACAAGAGATATTACAAAGGCTTATAGGCCTGAAGTCTTTGAAGTCTTGGGGAGCTTCAACTTTAGGTAGTAGCACAACGCAAGTGTGGGTGAAGAATTTATGGAGATTAGCCCCTTGAAAGAAATATACGACAGCTTTATAGAGATCTTCCGCAATAATACTCCAGGCAGTTTGGTAAAATTTTCCATTTAGTCCATCGGGGCCTGCAGCACTGTCCGAGTCAATTGAGTAAACACTGTCTTTGATCTCCCGTAGGGTTGGAATAGCATTGAGGTCAGCATTGTCGTTGTTGCTAATAGATCTTCTTACCACTTCCAGAACAGTCTGATCCTCAGTAACATTTTCAGCAGTGAAAAGATTCTTATAGTATTTAACATCTGCCTCACCTACATCTTTGTTTCCCTCAACCCGATTTCCATTGTTGTCTTTGATTTTTTGAATGGTATGCCTTTTTCTTTTATATTTTAGGATTTCATGGAATAAAGTTGTATTGGCATCACCTTTCTTGTATCCATTTTACCCTTGCTTTTTGTCTAGTGATGTTGTCATAAAGCTTCAAAAATTTAGTATACTAATACATAAATATGACCCTTAACTTGGCTTCAACGGATAACTATGCCCTCCAACTTTGAGTGTGCACAAATAGACACTTAAACTTGTATAAATTGAACAAGTAGACACACGTGTCCTACATGGCATAATACATGTAGGACACCACATAGGACATAAAATTTTCATGTAAGGTGTCATGTAGAATGAATGTGTCTATTTGTTTAATTTTATACAAGTTTAAGTGTCTACTTGTGCATACCCAAAGTTAAAGGTCATAGTTGTCGGTTGACGCCAAGTTAAAGGTCATATTTATGTATTATGCCTTAATTATACATAGAATAGTTTGGTCTAACCCATCGGTGGCCCCTTAAAGTTGGCATGAAGTTTCAGTTAGACATATTAACTAGACGATGTTCATCTTATACACTTCATGTAGGATATCGATGTGTCATTTTGACACTTTTTTTCCAATCAACAAAAATATATGAGGTGTGTGTTACACTCGCGAATGACGTGTAAAGTGACTAATTAAGCGATGACATTTGTCATTTCTGTCAAAAACAATTCTTAAACAATAAATTTTGAATAAAAATAAAAAGCAATCAATCAATCAATGACATATGGATTTTTTCCCAAATAATTTTTTAAAAAAATTAAGCCAATAAATTCCCCCAGGACCCCACCCACCCCCACAGTCTTCTTCTCCAAACACCCTAGTCCATTTGCAGAAATATCACCCCCCACCCCACCCCTGTACCTATCGATTTGCAGAAATATTTCTTCTCCAAATACTTGCAAAAATATCTAGGAAACACTCCCACTCAAATGTCATTTTCTTTCTGTTTTTACCTTAATCACCAGATTCACAAAAAAAAAAAAATTTAACTCCTATGTAAATATTAAATTATTTCGGGAGAGAATCTCATGAATTAACTTACTAAGTAAATTTTGAAATGGGTCTATTTCTAAATTTCTAAAACAATTTCCATCATTTTTCATCAGTTTTCGGTAACTATTTTTGTTCTCCATCTTTGATTGTTTAAGTTTCAAAAATGGTGGCTGAAATGGGAAAGAAGAAGAAAAAAAAATGAAAAAGTCAACTAAATAGGTTTTCACGCACAGTCAACGAGTGTATTACACTCACTAAGTCATGTAAGCAAAAAGTGTCAAAATGACACAACAATTCCCTACATAAGGTATCTAATATGAACATTGTCCAGTTAAGGTGTTTAAGTAAAATTTTGTGCCAACTTTAAGGGTCTATTTATGCATTGTTTAATTTGATGCATTAAAAATAATAGGCATAATACATATATTGGACCCTAAACTTGACTTCAAATTTTAACTTGACCTCAACTTTCATAGTGCACAAATAGGCAACTGTAACTTGTATAAAATAGAAACAAATAGACACACATGTCCTACATGGCATCCTACATGTCATTTTTTGTCCTACGTGGTGTCCTACGTGTATTGTGTCATGTAGGACTCGTGTGTTTACTTGTTCTACTTTATACAAGTTAAAGTGCCTATTTGTGCACTATGAAAGTTGGAGGTCAAAGTTAAAATTTGAAGCCAAGTTTAGAGTCCAATATGTGTATTACCCCAAAATAATATGTATTGCATAAAAAAATATTTACAAAGACACCCTCTACTATTACTGTGGAAAAGATGTAAAAAAAAGGTTTTGAAGGATAATTGAGTCTTTTATCATGCTAATGCATGCATTAAAACAATCGCATTGCTAATACGTAGAAAACCATGATATTAACAATGCACACCTTAATACACAATAAAGTGCATAACTAATGCAAGTATTAGTTATGCATAGAATGGAAAAAAGTATCAAATAAGATACTAGTAATACACAAGACTAATGCATGCGTTGTTTTTCCTAATTTACTCTATCAAATGATACCGCATTTGAGATCATGGATGAAAGGTGAGAGTAAAAATCATAACAAATATAATCTAACCTCTATCTAAATTTGTCGATGATATTATAATTTTTTTAATCCACATTGAATGTGGTGCAACAATCCACCACTAATCTTGCAATAGTTATAAGTTCACCAACTAAACTACCCTTATTGACTATTTGGGACCTCTTCTCTAATTTATCCTTAGTTGTATATTGTAGTTTGAAACTTTGATTTTCATTTTCTCATTTGCTACTGAGAATTAGCATTAACTTAGCCAACCAGAAGTATGACAGAAATCCTATACACTCTTGCAGCTGAAATCTTGATGAAGTTGGGTTCCCTAGCAGCCCATGAGCTTGGATCATTATGGGGCCTTAAAGATGATCTTTCCAAGCTCAGAGATACAGTTTCTGCCATGGAAGCAGTATTTCTTGACGTAGAGGAGAAGCAAGGGGATAGCCGTGAGGTCAAAAATTGGGTCCGGAAGCTCAGAGCTGTGTTTTTCGAGGCTGATGACTTGTTGGATGACTTCTACACAGAGATTACTCGGCGTAATTTGCTGATGCAGAAAAACCCATCAAAGAAAATTTCTATTTTCTTCTCGAAATCAAATCCTGTTCTGTATAGTCTTGAGATCCATCAGCGTCTCAAGGTTATTAGAAGGAAACTTGAAGCAATTGAGAAAGACAAGCATATGTTGCACCTTGTTGAAAAGCAAGTAGTTGATTTTGAGCTTCCAGATAGGGAGACTCATTCCTTTGTGAATGTTGACGAAGTAATCGGAAGGGAAGATGAGAAAAGGGTAACCGTCGATCGTCTACTAGATGTTCGAGAAAATGTTTGTGTGGTTCCTATAATTGGTATTGGGGGACTTGGCAAAACAACACTTGCACAACTTGTTTATAACGAGGACAGGGTTAAGAAACATTTTGATCTGAGAATTTGGGTGTTCGTTTCGCATATTTTTAATGTGAAACTCATTGTGGAAAAGATGATAGAATCTATCACTGGTATGAAACCTCAAAGCCTCCATTTTGACAGGTTGCAAGACCAACTTAGAAAGGAAATTGATGGTAAGAAGTACCTCCTTGTTTTGGATGATATGTGGAATGAAAATCGCGAAATTTGGTTGAAATTGCAGGATCTTTTGATTGGTGGTGCTAGAGGAAGTAAAGTATTGGTGACCACTCGATCAGGACTAGTTGCAGCAGCTATGGGTACTGCTCCACCATGTAATCTAAAAGGTCTGCCTGAAGACATGTCTTGGTCCCTGTTTAGTAAATTAGCATTTAAGCCCGGCGAAGAAATAAATTCATCTCTAGTGGCAATTGGAAAGGAAATACTGAGAAAATGTGCTGGTGTTCCTTTGGCAATAAGGATCTTAGGGAGCTTTTTGTATTATAAAGAGACTGAAGCTGAATGGTTGTATGTCAAAAATCATCAACTCACAGACATGGCGGAAAGTGCAGACATTGAAATTTTGCCAATTCTAAAGTTGAGTTATGATAATCTTCCTATACACTTGAAGCATTGTTTCAGTTATTGTTCAATATTCCAAAAGAATCAGACCATTAGCAAGAAAACCTTGATTCAGTTATGGATAGCCCAAGGTTTTATCAGATCAAATGATGAGGAAAATGAATGTCAAGAGGATGTTGGAGAACGTTACTTCATGGGTTTGCTGAGAAGGTCCTTTTTTCAGGATGTTAAAGAGCATAGGTTGGGCGATATCATCAGCTGCAAAATGCATGATCTGATTCATGACCTAGCAAAAATGGTTGCAGAGAATGAGACTTTGATGCTAACTTCTGCAGGAAATAAATCTAGTGTTAATATTTGCCATTTGTCAGTTGGTCCTGTTCACGATTCAGCATGGGAGCTCCCTCACTCCTTGCTCAAAGAAAAAAATTTACGCACGTTTTTAATGCCAATTGCATCAAGGGATTACCTGAAATCGGGAAGATTTATTGGGTCCGAGAAACAAAGTAAATCAGTTGTGGATGCAGTTATATCGAATTTCAGGAGCCTAAGAGTATTGGATCTACATGGCTTGGGAATCAATGAAGTGCCAGGTTCTGTGAGCATGTTGAAGCATCTAAGGTACATCGACCTATCTGAGAATAATTTTGTGACACTTCCAAAATCAATGAGCAAACTGCTGAATTTGCAAACTCTAAAGCTGTCTTATTGTTTTGACCTTTGTGAACTGCCAGAAAATATTCACAAAATGGTAAACATCCGACATCTAGAGCTTGATGGTTGTTTGAATTTGTCCAAAATGCCATGTGGGATTGGACAATTAACTGCTCTTAGGACTTTATCGCAGTTTGTGATAGGTCAAGAAACCTCTACGAGTTCTAAAGTCAATGCAGTGTTAACCGACTTGAATGGTCTTGTCAAGCTAAGAGGAAAATTAACACTTAGAAATTTGGGCTGCATAGAGTGTTTATGTCCTAAAATTAATGATGCTGTTTTGAAGAACAAGGAATACTTGCAATCACTGAGATTAGAATGGACATACGAAGCCGTCAATGATGAATATGATGAGCTGTTATTGGAAGGCCTTCAGCCACATGAAAATTTGAAGGTACTTTTCATAGAAAGATACGGAGGTCAAAGTTTCCCAAAATGGATGATGGTTGGCTTGCACTCATCACTACCAAAGTTAACAAAACTTACTCTGAAGAATCTGAAAGTATGCAAAAGTCTTCCACCATTTGGGTGTCTTCCCTCTCTCCAATCCCTTAAACTTGAAAATTTGACCTTGCTAGAGTACATTGAACATACTTCCTATGATGGATCTCAATTTGGAATGGAGCTACAAAAAGGATCTGCAATGTATTTTCCATCATTGAAAGAATTGAAACTCTGTAACTTGCCTTGCTTGAAAGGATGGTGGAAAAAAGAAGTAATGGCTGGTAGTGAATCATCGTCATTTCCTAACCGGCTCCTACTTTCATCATTTCCTTCACTCTCCAAGCTGACCATCCAAGATTGCCTTATGCTTGAGTTCATGCCAATTAATCCACGTCTCGAGGAATTGAACTTGATCAGAGTTGGCAATAAACTTTTGCAACAACTAATGATGCTTCTGGAAACAACATTGTCTGCAAATTGTTCATCTTTCCTTGCTGTCTCAAAATTGAAATCATTGTACATTCTTGATGTGAGAGAGTTATTCCTTTTACCAGAGGGATTGCAAAATTTGAGTCGGCTTGACCACTTGGAAATCAATGGTTGTCCTAACCTATTGAGTTTGCCAATAGAAGGAATGCGAGCGTTGAATATGCTCCGGTTTCTGCATGTTCATGACTGTGGGTTAACTTCTTTATTTCAAGCTATAAAGCATCTCTACGCTCTTGAAACACTAGTGATTAGCTCCTGCAAAGAGATGAATTTATCAACTGACAATGATCAGGAATATCTGCAATTTGAAGGCCTAAAAAGCCTCCATACAGTATACATCCAAGAGATACCGAAATTGGTTCATCTTCCAGTGTGGCTTCAGTATCTTCCTTCTTTGCGGGCGTTGCATATAGAGAAGTGTTATAGTTTACTGGACCTACCTGACTGGATCAGTGATCTAAAATCGCTTCATGCGCTTTTCATCTACAAGTGCCCAAAATTGACATCAATTCCTGCAGGAATGGTTCACCTTACTTCCCTTGAAGAACTCCGAATTCTCATGTGCCCTAATCTCTGGACATGCTGTCAAAACGAACAAGGAGAGGACTGGCCTAAAATAGCTCATATTCCAAAAGTTATTGTGAAGTGAGGCTAAGATATGCATATTGTTGTGCTACCATCTTAGATGCAGTAAATGCTTTCAGTTTACATGGTAATCTTTAATCTCGTCAATAATATTTATTTATTTATTATTATTTTTTTCCTGCAAATTTACCACTAGACAGCACTAGACAGTGTCTAGTGGCCTTTTATTAAACATAAAAAATATCAATAGGGATAAGTGCAAGCAAGGGGGGCTAGGCCTCACCTACTAATCCTAATGAAGTATCTAACGTCTACTACCTAACAAGCATGAAGAAAATAAGAACTAGAGAGAACTAAGTATTTTCTGATCACCACAGAGTTAGTAATACACTCCATGATGATATTACAAACGAGGATGCTTAAATAATGTAAAAATATGTCAATCAAAAAGAAAGTTGAGTTATCAGCCTCAAACTTTCTATTACAAACGCATGAATTAAAAAAGATTGATTGCCCATCAAAAGTAACTAGAAGTATTTTTCTCGTCTTCTTCTTCAAACCTATCCAACAACACTTGATAATTCATACTTTCTTTATGAATTTATTGGATCTTGTTGAACCTATTGATACTGTCAAATGGTTCTGTTTTGCCTGTCGCATCGATAGGTGTCTTGGAACAAACTCCTCAGTCATTTTACCGTCCCAACTATGTTGTCTTCCATTGTGTCTCTTTTTGCTTTTGTTGCTTCCACTTCTTTGTTGCCTAGGTGATATATCTCCTTCCCTAGCCACTCTATCAAAGCATATGTCCAGCATATCTTCCTCATCTTCATCAAGAGAATCCTCGCCCAAATCAATTGTATTTGACACTAAGGCCCTTGACTCATTCTTCTTTGCAATCACACATTTAGGCACAAATACAAGAGCTTTTGGACTTAATTTGCTATTCAAAGTAGGTGGCGAGACCTGCTTTTCTTGGATCAAATCGTTGTCATTCTCTGTTAACTTTACTTGCTTTCCAGTAGTCTTCGATAAAGCATCAAAGTTATTCGAACATAATAGGTCTCTTGAGGCATTACTAATATCTTGCCTCTTCTAACTGTCATGAAAATTTCTAGTCGCACCCTTTTCACTACATGGAGAATTATTTTGACTAGTTGGGGAAAGGCTCCGATTACTAGTTGAATTTTTGTGTGCAACCAGTTTCCAATTTTTTGTTGCATTCTTGGTTTCAACTTTCAAAACATGCTGCCCAGAATTTTCAGCATCTTCAACATCAGATGTATCCATTAGTTTGTGTCCTGAATCCATTATTTTTTTGTCTGAACCAACTCGCGGCGCATCAACCTCAACTCTTGGCGTTTCCCCTTTGTTTTCGGTAGTTGTTTGGACACCAATATTACTTGTAACAACATCCATTGAGTGTGCATGATTTTACTCAGAAGTGACAACAACCAATTGTTGATCTAAAGAAGTAGCTTTACTTTGATCGACATCTACAACCTTTCTTTTTCATTTAGTATTTTTCTCGCATCACCTTGATACTTTTCACTATCGATAGTACCTTTTGAAGCAACTTCAATGGTATCATCAATTTGTTTGTTATTTTGATTTCTTTTCGAGATCAAATGACAACTATCTTCATCATGACCTTGGTGCTTACAATAATTGCAATACAAAGGTAGATTATCATATACAATCTCCTGAAAAACCTCGATCAACTTACTAGATTTTCCATCCACAAACTGCAATCTTATACGATTTGGAAGCTTTTCCATTAGATCAAGTATAACCTTGACCCTAGCTGTGCTGGGTCTTGACTTGATTTGCGTAGCTTTATCTATAGCTATTGGTTTCCCAACTGTTGATGCTATAGACAGCAGAGACTTCTTTGCAAACAAATCTGGAGATAAGTTTGGTAAAGAAATCCAAACCACAGCTAACATCGTTTCCTCCTTAGGATTATATCCAATGGACCATGGAAAAACCCTACATTGGTGCTCCTCTCCATTGTAGAGAAGATAATTAACTGAGCGAGATAAAGCTAGTACATAATCTTCATATTGATTAAATCTCAACAAAATTTGTCTTGGAGCAAGTAAGCCAATTAAACAATTGCCCTTGGTACCAAGATGTTTCGGTAAAATTGACCTTAATACCTTCAAATCTGGCACACCATGGGATAATTTAAACACCACTGCTTGATGCAATCCCTCTTCAATTATAAAGTCTTGCCTTTCCTCCATTGAAAACGTGATAGTAGGTTCTCCATGAATTATTTCGATTGATTTTGCGATTGTTTTTGAGTTAATTAGAGCAAATTGTTTAGGATATATAGTATTGGAATTGAAAAGGGTGGCGTATGTGGTGGTTTGGGGTGGTGGGGCGGGCTGGACAGCCTCGAAAGGAGGCCGTAGCAGCCATGAGAGCTGCGCAACTGCTGGCTAGGAAGGAACCCTAGGTCAGCCGTTTTTTTGAATCTCGTAATACTACTACTCAATAATATACATATGTTTTCTGTTTCCTGTCTCATGTCTATTTTATGTCAGCAACTTTTGTTTGTCAATGATATCCAAGCTTGTTGTATTAGTGATTTTCATCTGCATCTCCAGAAAGACTCAAGACATTTGCTATTGTGTGTTAAATAGATTGCATTGGAAAATGATGCTCTTTTTGCATCCATAAGTGTGACCTAGTGGTCAATAAATTGGGTTGAAAACCATATGGTCTCAAATTCAAATCCCGCAAAAACACTAGGTGATTTCTTCCAATCTATCCAAGCCTCGGAGGATAGAGTGACCCGATACCTATGCTTGTGCGAGGTAGCAGGTATCCCTTGGAATTAGTTCAGGTGTGCATAAGCTGGCATAGATACCACAATTATAAAAGAATATTTCTCTCTCTTATACTCGATACTTCATTGGCGGAAAAATTAGGCCATGGACCAATTTTCTGTGTTATAATGATACTGCTTTTACTGGTTTCTCCGTGTAAACAGTGAATTGATTCCAATATATGTAGATTTTAAAGATTATCTGGCTTATAAAAAGGTAGAAAGTTAGCGCATTAGCAAGAAATTACCAGAAAACCTTAAGTATTATGTTTCCTTTGTTTTGTGAGATCTTGCATTTTTAATGTGGCTATCTTTTTTACTTAATGTTTTCTCAATCATTTAGCAGGTTATTTTAGTCACCTCTGTAGTGGAAAAAAAGGCAGCGAGTTGTAGATATTTGATCTTATTCTATTTGTCAGGTGATACACATAACTGTGAAGTCTCTTTTTATGATCTGCTGTCGCTTGATATTGTGGTCAACTATTATTTTCAGTATAAGCTGATATTTTTTAAAGGGTATTTCTGGTGATTATTGTGCTGATCCCTTGTGACAGAAGTAACTCTTGGGTTATACTATATCTTAGTTTGATTGCGATGATATTTTTATCTCAATTGGATTTACTTAGAACCATTGCAAGAATTGATTGATAAACTTTTGTCTGTTCTTTTCAAGTTCTATTTTTGTATCAGAACTGTACATTTTTCCCTGTCTGTGTTTCACCAGCAGGATACAAATAGTCTCTCTGCTGTTTGTTTATGTCAATCTTCATTGTGTTCACTTATCTTTACATCAATTAATCGTTTCCCTTTCCTACATGTTCAGGTGTTTTTGAGTGAACTAAGAAAAGTTCAGATATGTGAAGTTTTTAATAAATACAATTTTGTTTCCTCAAATGTTCCTGTAATGGAAAAGTTATTGTCCTTTTAGCTTGGCTACTTCAGAAAAGTAGTTTTTGTTTTAAAGTGAAAAATGATAACTCGAAATTGGAGTTGTTTCTGAATTTGTGAGTAATTTGGAGAGGAAACAGCTTTTTGGTATTTTTCAAATTACTGAAGTTCCAGAATTTTATGGCCAAACGTGATCTCCGGAAAAAAGTACCAAAATTTCATTGCCAAATGCCCCCTAACATATCAACAACAGCAATAGGTGCATGATAGATTGACGCGTACATCTCAACTGAAATGTTTTCTATCAGAACCATTAGTCCATTACCACTCACTGTCTCATTTGTTTCCTTCTAGAGTTTTGGTTGAGGTGAAGCCAAATTTGTAACTGAAATGCATGTTTTTAGTATTTCACCAAAAGAGAAGCAAATAAATATTTAAATTTATTTATTTATTTTAGGAGTTATTTTATCATGTCAAATTTTATTTAATGAAAAATTTAGTTGAGTGATTTTATTGATACAAAGGCCTAAATTAAGTGATTTTATGGATGCAAAATAAATTTCAATGACTTTATTAAATAAATTCCTAAAGTTGAGTTAACTTTTGAGATATTATCATATCTTTAATTTAACATTACAAGATTCAAAAGTTTTTTTTACTTTTTTAAACTCCGTGTTAAGTTCAAACATGACAAACAAATTGAAACGAATGAAGAAGGAAATATGACAACCATTTTGATATACAACTCGAGCCTTAATGCAGCTACATAAGATGAGTATTATATATCAAGGCTTTTGGATATTTTGATTTGATTTAGCATTAAGAAATAATAAGACATAAATTCTGATTTGTTTAATGTTAATTGTTAAGGGGACATACTAGTTTATTTTTGCCTCCTAATTTATATTTTTTGTATTATAATATAATATAAGTTATGTATTACAAGACATAACAAGTTATGCTCGCTTATTTCTACAATATTTGTGTCGTTGGAGAAATAAGTTCAATTCAAGGCAATTTTAAAAAAAAAAACTTATGACGAGCGAATTAAACACTACATAACTTATGTTGGTAACATAATTCCTACAGAACTTATGAGAGACAAGGCAAAAATTCTCTATGCTTATGTTTAACGAAATTAGGTCATAGATAAGGATACTTTGTCTCACAAATTTTCATTAAATGTGCAGTAGTAGTAACAAAAATTAAAATCTATCTTATTTGAGGGCAAAAATTAAAGATTACAAACCCCCACCCCCCAAAAAAAAAAATTAAGAGCATTCTATGCTAGAATTGGGCTCCCAAAAATCTTGAGGAACAAGAATCTATAATATATCAACTAACTTGTGAAATAATCCGACTGTAACATTGTTTTGTCATAGAAAATAGAAATGATTTACAAGTCCGTTTTCAGTCGCAAAGTGCGGTCCACAGTCCACGCATAAAAAAATTCAAAACAAAAGAATTTAATTGATGATATTAACAAGAACATTTAAATTAAGGTCGAATTTCACGGGTTCAACTTATAATCAGTTTTTTTCTTTGCTTATAAACACGTATATATGCATACATGATACAACATCAACACTCATGTCTCAATCCCAAACAAATTGAGATATGATTATATATAAGATAAATACTATGTATGCATATGAAAAGGATTAAAACAAATTAACTTTGAAATCGATAAACTCTAGATCTTGCTATCCCGATCAAATCGACGAAGATTTATTGCATAAATTTTGTTAGTTTGTCTTGTGTGGAAGATAAGTTGTACAAATTCTCTACATCTTTAATAATTGTTAGTGGGCCGCTTACAATTGTCACTTCACCCAGGCTCTTAGATCGTTCTTGACTTTGATAATTAGTAGAAGGAACTTTTTCCTCCTAGATAATTCTCCCAACATTCAAAATCATCTTTTTCCTTCGAGCATATATAATTCTCCCAAAATTAGTAATCATCTCTGAAATCTAACACCACATGTTCAGCAGCATCCTTTGGGAAATTACTAGTTGTCACTTCAATATTCTTCGATGGTAACACATCTACACAATTGTGTTTTTGGTGAATCTGTTGAAAGATGATTGATCTTGAAAGGGGGATTTGCTTTTTCATTAAACAACGCATCACCTGTCTTTTTTATGTCTAATAACTTCTAAGGATGACTCCATGACAACTTTGTGAATTCAACTAGATCGATTTTGTGTGTATATATACTACTGGTATTTGTGTTAGCACAAATGCTTAATAAATTTATTTAGTTTAAATCCAAACTCCAAGATTGTAGGGAAATAAAAAATCGATTCTACTTGATAAATCTAGAGTATGTCAATTATTATTTGTCAGTTTATGGTATATTTGATTTGAATCACGTTGCTCTTGCTTTAGATAAACTAGTAGGAACTTCTCTCCTTCAATTAGTATTGACTCAAAAATTAATCTGCTCATCACCCAATATTATTTTATTTCAGAATGGAATTAATATAAAAAATTAGTTAATTTCAGAATGGAAAATTACACAAAAATCTTAAAATGAACTTCTGATAGTGTACAGGTGAGGAAATTATCAATTCAGAAAGCTGTCCGAAGCTATTACTACAGTCTACATGAGATAAGTATATATTATTCATCAAGGCTTTTGGATATTTTAATTTGATTTAGCACTAAGAAATAATAAGACATAAATTCTGATTTGTTTAATTTTTTTTAAGGGAGCATACTGCTTTATTTTTTTCCCCTGGACAATAATTTTTGTCCTTAGACATTAGTCTATTTTTTTAATGATAATATAATATAAGTTATGTCTTACATTTCTACCACACTTGTGTCATTAGAGGCACAAGTTTAGTTCAGAACCCACAAGGCAAAAAATTTCTAAATTTATGCAGATCGAATTAGAATACTACACAACTTATGTTGGATATCTTATGACAAACAAAGCAAAAGTTCTCTATTAATTAGTCACAAAGCGCGGCACATTTATAAACGAATTCAAAACAATATAAACTAATAAGTGACAGTAACAAGCACATTAAAGTAAGACCGAATTTCGTGGCTTCAATTTATAATCACTGTTTTTTTTTTTCAAATCATGTATATATGCATACAAAAATAACATTCATGTCTAAGTTCCAAACAAGTCAGAATTTGACTATATATATAGGACGAAAACTGTGTATGCATATGAAAAAAAAAATTAACTTTAAAATTGATTAACTCTAGATCGTGACTATCCCGATCAAATCAAATAAGATTTTGTTGCATAAATTAATTGATCATGTCAATTGTGGAAGAGATAAGTTGTAGACATCTTGACTTGAATTCATTACATCTTCAATGATTGCTGATGGGCCGTTTACAATTTCCACTTCGTCCAAGCTCTAGAAGCAACTTCTTCCTCCAAGCACAGATAATTCTCCCAAAATCCATAATCATCTTTTACCTCCAAGGTTTGATAATTCTCCCAAAATCCATAGTCATCTCCAAAATCTAACACAACTTGTTCAGCAGCCGCCGCCTCTGGGAAACTACTAGTTGTCACTTGAACATTCTTCGAATTGATTTTTGGTGAATTCCTTCGAAGGGGATTCGACTTTTTGTTGATCAGTGCATCATCTGACTTTTTATGCCTAACACCTTCTAGAGATAGCTTCATGACAACTGTTTTATGAATTGAACTAGATCTATTTTTTATATATATAGACTACTAGGATTTGTGTTGGCACAAAAGCCTAATTAATTTTGTTTCCGTTTAAGTCCAAACTCCGAGATTGTAGAGAAATAAAAATTTAGTCTAAACTAAAGCATGTTAATTATTATTTGTCCGTTTATGGTATATTTTTTGTATCACGCTGCTCTTATTAGAAATAATACATATGCTCTTATATTCTCAAAGACGTTACAAGCCCATCTGATCATAATGAATCAGCCACAATCACTCTCTCATTGGTTGAAAAGGTTACTCCCTGGATTTGAAGCAGGAAAAACAAGCATATTTCTGAGTCTTTTTAGTACTTCATCAGAAAATGCAGAATATATAAACTGACTTTCTAAATGCATATGCTCTTCACATTACCAGGCTTCTCCTCGTTTTCTGAGGGGACATTATTGGGTTCCTCTTCTGCGTTCGTACTCTCAGGTTGTTCAGTACTAGGAATTTCCCCATTTTCCTTCTTAGGTACGTCCCCATTTTCTGATATACTATTGACCTCTGGATTACGAACTGGTTTTGGAAGTTCTCTGGAGGAAGAGGTTGCCAATAATCGGCTAATTCCGTCGAATAGAGTTGTGGCATCGGCTATAAGAGCAGCTCCACCAGGATAACAACGACCAAAACAAGTAACACAGTGTGGGAAAGCAACCTGGAAAGGTACATAATTTGTATGTTTGAGTCAACTGGTGCACAAATTAAACGTACATGAAGGTCAAACAAGTTCATATGATGCTACCTCAATAAATGCTCGACATAGTGATAGGAAAAGCAGAGACTCATTTTCTCGAAGCATGCGAGTAGTGTTATATCTCAGTAAAGCATCAGAAACAGCCTGCAATCCTTTCGCCAGTTCTTGTGCAAGCACATGTTTTAAACTCAAGGGAGCACAAGGTCGTAACTCATTCATTGCCGCAGAGACACCTGCAAATTATATACGGAGGATGCAAAAACAACTGGATTAGTGTAAAAGGACTATATATAGCAATTAGTTGAATCATAAGCCGACAATATTCTTTCCCCTTTTTTGAGCTTTAAACATAAAGCCAAAGGTGGTTTGATCAGTGCAAAGGTCAATAATTCTTAGTAGTTGGTGAAGCTATTGTCTTAAAGATGCCAAATTACAGTGGCCAAACTGGCTTTCTTTTGTTCATTTTTTATTGGTGCTGATGGACCCGTGAATAGTGAGTATGGAAGGAAAAGGCCTTCAGTGGGATTGGAACCTGACACCTACTTGATGCAGGGTGGTGTTGAAACCATTAGTCATGACAGTATAAGCTCATCAGTAAATTGATCAAGATAACAATTCATACAATATGCCTTGAAAATGTTCCCGTGATAATTAAAGCTCAATTTTCAGCCTATATCAAAGACTCGGGTTTTACACACCTGTAGGTGGTAGCACTCAATGAAGATATATTCACACAAACTAGAGATGCTTAGATAAATAGTTTACAGTTCTATAAGAGAGTTCTCAATTACGAGATAATCAGAACTCAAAAATTCTAGCAACCATATTTTTTTTCTTTCAAAAAAATGGCTTAAAAATTGATTTTCAACAAGATGAAACAGGGAGAACTCCACACAAGTTACAGAAAAGTGAGTATATCTCTAAGATCCTTTGTTCTTTATTTATTCATTAAAAAAAAATCCAATGAATGAACTTGCAGGATTCTAAAAGAAGCTTTCCTTTGCTTGGTACGAGACCACAGGCAGAGTCGCGGACATTTAAGCATTTCTAATGACCTACTAGTATCCATAACACCAATACTTTATTGGAGTACTCCAGCAGGAGCCCAAAGTACAATTTTGAATTCAAAACCTAGATATCTCTCATGCTGACCTAGAAATCCCATTCTTTGGTACTTGTCCTTTTCTTAGTGTGTTAACAGTTGCAGGCAATGAACAAAAGGGAAACTTTGCAAAGGTGCTTACGTAAGTAGTGAAGTGAGCTTGTAACGTACCATTAACAAAGACAGCCAGAGGTGGGTGCTCCATTAGACTTGAGGGAGGAGTAACATCTTCATGACTTTCTTCACTCAAACTGCTGGTAGAAAATCCAACTGCTGGTAATGGAACCCACCGATGAGAATCGAGGACCAACTGGAATCAAGTAAAGTTTGCATATTACCAATTCTGAGTGAAGAATCATAGGCTGCTTACTTCAAAAGATAACTTCAGATAAAAGTGTTCCCATTTAGGCCAACTGTGCTAGGTATAAGAGTTCTACCATTGGTCTAAAATATATACCTGGAAATTCTCAACAGCTGCATTCATGTTCTTCGAAAACAGATTTAGGACCGCCCTGCAAGAGTAATCAGAAAATGAAATGCATAAAAGAACTAGCTTACAGACCAATTTTAAGATTCCAGAATCACAAAGAACCAATCAGGTATGTACTCTTCAAAAAGAGGGGGAAGCAAGCCACGGAAGTCCAATCCAACCCAACCAAGCCCCATAGCACAATACTGTCAACAGAAAAAAGAAAAAAGCATCAATAAGTGAACAAAACCCAAAGCTTGATTTAACGCGTGAATAAGTAAATAACAAATGCAACAATAGAAACAACTATTGCAAGACTATGAAACAAGCAATAACTATCTCGCCAATGCATCAAAGCAAGTATGGACCCCTTACAGATGAAAACAAAACTTGCCTAAGCTTGATTCCGGATGGCTTCAAATCATACCTGTATTCACCTAAACTTGTAGGTAATAACCAGCAAAGAACTGATGGTTAGTGATCCCTCTTCAACCCACCCCCACCCAAATAAAAATCCTCCAAAAGAAGGGGGGACACACTTCCCTAGTCACAATTTCAACAACAATCTTTCCTTCGGAAATTGTTTGACACAATTCTCAAAATAATACAATTCTATAGAAGTTTCACAATTTTCAAGAACTTAAATCTCATTTAGTATGCAAATTCTAAATTTTGGTGCTATTCATACTTTCTTCTAGTCCCTCTGTCCCAATTTATATGATTCGCTTTCCTTTTGAGTCAGTTCAAAAAAGAATGATATAAGTTTCAAAAGTCTTTCTTTCTTAAACTACGTGCCAAGTCAAACAACATCCCATAAATTGGGACGGAGGAAATATTACTAATAAAATATAATGGCCATATTATATCGTAAATTGCACACCAGTCAAATGAAATCACATCAAACAAGACAGAGGGAATATAAGAAAAAGTCTGCATGCATACTCTTTTAATAAATAGTTATCATTATAAAAGAACATACAATAAGGAAATTTCTACCTTAGCTTATGCCATCAGAGCCAAGTCAGTTTAGAATTTAAATATGTGAAGTGATTGAACTTTTCAGCCTGCAGAGAATTGAAGCCTAATTATTTCTATTGTTAACATGGAAGGACAATAAAGATAATGCCATCTGCTTTGGTTTCACGGAGATAAAGGCCAAAGAGTGGAGATAGATCACCAAAATGTGACAAAGATGTGTTGAAAATTGAAATTGGCCACGAAATGAGGAAGAAGATAGGTTGGAAATTGAAGTTGACTAAGAAAAGCGAAGTGACTAGAAGGAAACGAAGGAATGGATTTCGACTCTACACTTATAGGTTTAAGACTAGCTTTTGAGTTATATGCCTCTTCTGATTAGCTCACCAGACAAGTGTGCTAAAGGTAAATATGTTTGTTTCTTTTAGTGCTCAACCACCCGCCTTCCTGCCCACCATAGAGAGAAGGGAAAACAATTTCCTGCTTTTTCCCTTCCGTAAATCATATCAAAATCTTGGAACGTTTCCAGCAGGATGACTAAAGTGTAAAAAATAACTTGAATGATACGAACAAAACTTAATCTTTCTCCAGCCATTTCTGGGAATTTACATCTCCCTTTGTTCTGTACTCAAAATGCAATACATTTTCTTTCACATGTTTAGTATTCATGGTGATTGCAAGCAGAAGACCTCAAGGTCGATCACAGCCAAATAGAAGTTTTACTTGAGCAAAATGAATTTTGATGACCTGCCTAGCACAAATATATATGCTCACCATGCATTGATCAAGAATGTTTGATAAAGAACCTCCTTCAGTGATCTTCGGTAGCATCATCTTTAGAGTTCTAAGGTGGGAAGAAATTTGATGCATGGCCCAACTGAAGAGAAGCCCACCATCATAGTTTTCTTCCCTCCCGGAAGTATCATCAGCAAATATCGCACGGTACTGGTTAACAACATCAAAGAGATGCATCCGATGACAATTTACCATTCCTTTGAGGTATTCATAAGCATTTCTCTGGTCCAAGTCATCAAGGATCCCAGAAAGCCATGCCTGACGGCACCTTAGAAACTGTTGAAGGGGCAAAATTGGTCAAATATGGGTTAAAAAAAATTAGACGAACCAAATGAAATAAATGAAGACCAAAAAGCAAACTGTTGGGTAAAACCAGCTGTTGTTAAAATATATCAATCTCACCTGTAAGCGCATCTCATACTCATTGAACACCCCTATACGACGCAAGTATCCAATGATACGGAGGCATTCCGGCAACTGCACCAATAAATTGTAAACAGTTAGGTCTTAAGCTTCATAAATTTATGGAGAACTTCCATTCCAGTGTGCTCCAACAGCATAACTGTTACAAAATCAAATAATTTATGCTAGAAATCACCTGAATGTTTGACCTAAGTCTTTGGAGAAGCTGAAAAAGAAGAGATTGGGTGGTCTGCCGAACTTCTGCAGCAAGGGCTTGAATGACTGGTAACCTTCAGGGGGAGACGAAAAAGAAACAAAAGTACCTTTGTAAGTTTTCATCGAATTCAATTATATCAGTTCCTACAGAAAAACAAAGAAACGACCCAGGACTCACTTGGGGTGCATTGCTGAAAGCTTGGAAACAAATGCTTCTAAATCAAGAGCTTCATCATAGTTTCCATTCCTCACACATCTGCAAAATTAAGAGACCACTCAAGTCTAGCACCACAAAAGCACGGAAGCTAAAAGATATGAGTTCATTCACTAATATGAAATATTAATAATGTTCTGAGTCTCCCTTTTCGTGTGAATCATCCTATATGATATATGTTAGGTCTCTAACTTAGATCTCACCATGCTAGCTTATGGTGATCCACTGTATTTTGCTATAGGAGGTAAGGTCTATGTCCCCATCCTATGTATTTCTACGTTATCATTAAAAAAATAAAAAATAAACTTGACTACTTGCATGGCTGTGCTATGCAAGACAATTCAGGCTGAATCTTCAGATATGACAGCAATGATGGCTCTAAGAACAACACAACATTGTTCATCACCCAACATATTTGAAAACTTGGATCATTTTATATGCTAAACCCCACACCCCAATCCCTCTACCTAGAACAAAACACTATACCTCTTCCCACTTTACTCTCTTTGGTGATTCGAACCACTAACCTCATGGCTCATGGTTTGAGGGAAAAGGTCTTTTCCAACTAGACTAAGATCCCTTGTCTAAAAAAGAAAAGTTAGATATTATAACTCAATCACAATGTCTGCACCAAAATCAATTCTCTCACTAATTTACTAGTCAAATACATAAACTGCACTTTGGAAGGTGACATACATCATTAGCAAAAACCACTGACATTTCATCCTTTCAAAATCATGGATGCAGTTTCAATTCTAACGAGTGATCCTTACAGCATTGACGAAAACATACGTGTCCATTAGCTGAGGAATTTCAAGCAAGTCAAGCAGAGTACTATGGTTTGCAAGCAATGTTTGATTCATCTTCCTTTTCTCCAAGATAAGTTCTGCAGAGGTGCTGAACTCACTGCAACCTGAAGTTAGCTTAGGTATCTCATTGATCTGCAAACCAAGAAACACAACCATAAGTTTTGATGCCCTTTTCTACCTAAAAAATTTTATATGAGAAATTATGATTGCAGTTCCCATTTGCACAGTTACACTGAGAAATAAAGGAAGCAAGAGCAGAAAACAAGCCAATAGTTTCGCAATTACAACTGCAGCATGTAAAGGTTATTACACAAAAAATCACCAGTGAAGCAGCCTTCTTAAGCTTTGCCCAAAACAATGGCAAATAGGGTTGAGATAAAATGAAGATAGCATACAAGATGCTCCTTGGTTCTGATCGCTACCAAATTTGATGTAAAAGCTGAAAGGTTCAGATAAATATAAACTCAATTTGGTTAAATCTAGTAAAAAAGTTAACGCGAAACTTTTGCAGATTAGTTCTCTAACTTTGAATTAGTTTAAGCTGCTAACCTAAAATTTATTTCTGAAGAAAGCAAAGAGGAAAACTTTTATTTAAAAATAGTTCAGACTTCAGTGTCAAAATAGCCAAAAGACAAACTGATGGCTTGATCTTCATACGGATAAGGCAATCCTTTTAGCTTAAATTTGCAAAGTCCTTATGGCATTTTATGGGTTTCTCTGATTTATTTTTGTTGCACTTTGAATTAAATGGAGAGATCTAGCCCATATTTAACAATATATCATGTTATCGCTCAATTTCAAGAATTAACCTGTATAGGTTTATAATTGGCTTGGTTGTAATAATTGGTGAGATCATGTCTTGAGTTTATTTTCCAAAAGATCAAGTAATTAGCAATTCGTACCATCCTAATACAAGATATAGTAATTTCACTGAAGGTGTGATACGCTGACTGCTGTTTGTAACAGACCGTGCTCAAGGAAATATACTGTGCAAGACAGAGAGGAGTAGATAAGATGATTCTTTTTTCTTTGGAGGCCTTCTACAATCCAGGAATAGATTGTTGGACATCCACCTCTACTTGGAAATGGCTTACCCAGCTCTACTAGGAAAACTTTATAACTTTTGAAGGTTTATGATTTTGACCTCTATCAATAGAGAACAAAATGGTTTGTAAGAATTTTTTAAGGGAGGTCCAAGAACACCTTTGAGCTTCAAAGATAGAGAGAAACCCTCAGATGACAACAAGAGAAGTAGGAAAAGCCGGAATAGAAGATCAAGCTACACTGACAGCACCCAAGTTCTTCTTCAATTGTAATTAGCATGATAATATCTTTTGCGCTACTATTTGGTTTGTTACTGCTGGAATGGAGTATTTGATATTTATGTTAAGGTAGAGGATTTGAAACACATGACTTGAGTTTGCTTTATTGATCTCAATGCTTTTTGGTTGTTTGATTTTGAGTTTAACATAGTGATTTGTTGAAAAGAAAAACTAAGTTAGACAAATTCTTTAACGATTAAACTGAAATGATACGAACATTGAAGCCAATAAGGAAAACCTAAATTGAATAAGCTATTGGAAAGGGTCCTTAGAAGCTTTCTGTGGTTAGCTTAAATCTTCTTCTGGAACGAGATCTAACCAACAAGAAATCATGCACTAATATTCCAGACACTTTTTTGGAAATCTATTTGAGCTATAGGTTATAGCAGTGCAACAGACCAAATCATTCAGTGTCAGTTAGTTCCTCAAGTTAACTATATTGTTTATAGACCAATATACACTTTTAAATCATATGACAGCTAAAAATAGCAATTCAACAAATCAAAATCAAAACAATTACCAAAATTTCTGCAAGGAAGTATAACAATTACCAAGGAGTCAAGATGCTTATCAACAGAAGAAACTTCTTCCCGAATCGCATGTAGTGCATCAGCAGCAGAAATGAAGGCACGGTAGTTTCCAACGGCAACCTCTTGCATCTGCCTCCGAATTCTCTCTGCATCCACTCTCAGAAGCTCCGGTTCCTGCACAAATACAATCATTTATAAAAATCCATCCAAATCAAAACAACTACATTTCAATCTTGCGTAGGTAACAATTTAACGTTACTTTGTGAAGACGATCGAGAGTGAAAGAAAGGAGTTCGGAGATGTAAGGCTGTTGTGAAGCCGACGCCAGTGGGAGAAATCCGGTGACCGGTGAAGCTTCGTCCATCGGATCTTCGGAATCCATCGACATTGCTGAGACGAAGCCGAGAATGTATGAGATCTGGAATTTCAGGGAGGATCTACTGTTAAGTCGCGGGTTCCGGAGAAATATGACTTAAGAAAAAATAAGAATGTGTAAAAATGAAATTTTGCCAGATTTTAAGAAGTTATTTGTTCAGTGCAAAACTTTTTGTCCCTGAATGCAATTAAAGATACTATTCGGAATTAAATTTTCCCTTACGGGGAATTTGCCACTTAGTCCCTCTAATACTAGGAAAAAAATATTTGGATTCTTATAATATCTAGTTAAGCATATTTAATCTTAGATCAATTGAAATTGAGCGTATTTGATCCCTCAACTTGGAAAATTCTCAAATTTGATGAATTATTTAGCATTACGTTATTTAGTTATTTGTGTGTTATGTTGAGTTTGTATTATTGCTCCATATTTGAATGTAATATAATTTTAAAATATTCAAAATGTAACATGTTTTTATGAAGGAACTAACTAAGCATTTTAATCAATAGAGGGTTAAATGTACATGTGTCTTCTTATTTGTTTGAACTTAAATGATGATATTGATTTTAATTATGTAGATTTGATCATTAAATATATGTGTTTTTAACTTAATCTAAATTAATATCTATATTTTTTAAATTTTGGAGGTGTACAATTAGATACTTCAACTATTACAAAATTGAATAAGTAGACACATACATCATATATGGAAAATCGCGTAAGATTAGCCATGCAGGACATACACATGTATCTACATATTCAACTTTAAGATAATTTAAGTGTCAATTTATGTCGTTCAAAGTTGAAGGACATGAATGTCAGTTGAGACCAAATTAAAATATATGTGTATATATTATGCCTTTTTTTACAAGTATTCAAATAGATTTAAATGACTAAGATCTATAACAAATTATTAAAGTCGTTAAAACATTATCCACTCTAATATCTTTGCAATACGACATTTCAACACTACTCTATTCAATTACACTGTCGCCAAGGGTGGACCCATGTTGAGCGAAGGAGTATCAAGCGACACTCATTCTTCGAATTTTTTTTACTAAGTGTCATTATTTGACCAAAAGTTATCTATCTATTAGCATGTTGGTTTGCTAGCTGATTTTGTTGCGTTCAAACCCCAACCAAAACATATTTTTTGTAAGGGCTTAAAATTGTGGTTAAGTAAAATTAAACACAAAACCTCTTCCAATGGTGGTTAAGTAAATTTAAATTCAAGACCTCTTCCAATGGTGGTTAAGTAAATTTTACCTAAATACTTTAAAAGTGTTTAAATATAAATTTAAATTAAATATACTTAAATTAAGTCAATGGAAAGAAGTAATGAGGGAGAGATATAACCAACTCATGCATATGATGGTTAAACTTATTATATCTTATCTGCACAGCTTCCTAAAAATTCGGCTGTCGACAGTCGACAGTCGACACCGATTGCTGCTTTGCAGTTTGCCAAATAGAATTACATTTCTGTATTGTTTTTGAATAACATCTGGGAATGGATCGTAAGAATATTGGAGAAGGAAAGGTAGTATGTGTAACAGGGGCATCTGGTTTCATAGCTTCATGGCTGGTCAAGTTGTTGCTACAACGTGGATACACTGTCAACGCCACTGTTCGCAATCTCAGTCAGTTCTCTTTCTCTCCTTGTTTCTGTTTTTTTTTTTGGATTTCATTTGCACTAGTATTTGACTTTGGATCCTTTACAACCTTGTTTATTCTATTTGATCTCTGGGTTGATTTAAGTTTCTTGTGTAATAATGCTATCCCTATACTCGACATGTATTTGAGGGAGCTCTAATTGCAAACAGGGAATTGATTTGTTACTATATATAGATAGATAGTAGAACTAGAAAACGAATGCCCAATGGGATTGTAGTTATTATACATAGATACATCAGCTCTGAGCCTAAATTTCCTAGTGGATCATAAGTAAAACCTTATACTTCAACTATATTAAGTGTTAAAAGCCTACAAACTATGGTTTCACCACAAAAATTTCCTGCTAATTCGCCTTTCTTAGCTTATCAATCACATATAACTACATGAAATAGGGTCTATACATCCATTATGCCATTAAAAGTTTTGCCATAGTAAAGTCACTGAGCTAGTAAGTTATTGATTTGACGACAATAATGTGAAATTAGCTCTCACAAATGTTAACTACATTCAATTCTTGTTTTAGTCAAACCGGAATGGTGGTTTCACAAACATTTGATATTCAATTAGTTGTGGATCATGGACTTAGCTGTTACTCTTATTCCTTCCTCCTTCGTATATATAAGAGTGTTCCCAACTTATAAAATGTTAATTATAAGCATGCAGAGGATACAAGTAAAGTGGATCACTTGCTAGGTCTTGATGGAGCTAATGAGAGGCTGCATCTATTTGAAGCAGAGTTACTTAAAGAGCAATCGTTTGATCCTGCCGTTGATGGTTGTGAAGGTGTCTTTCATACAGCTTCACCTGTTTTTCTCACAGGGAAATCTAAGGTCAGAAATCTACTGTGACATCAAAATATGTCAAGAGATGTCTTTAAGGAGGAAAATGTTTGTTTGCTGTTAAATAGATCTTGATGCTTTAGTTTCTCTTTTAGGAGGAACTTGTGGATCCTGCAGTGAAAGGAACGTTAAATGTCCTTCGGTCATGTGCCAAATCACCATCTGTCAGAAGAGTGGTGATAACTTCTTCTACTGCTTCTGTTATATGCAATAAAAATATGTCAACCCCTGGAGCTGTGGCTGATGAAACTTGGTATTCAGATCCAGAATTCTGCGAGGAAAGAAAGGTTATATGTGTCTATAAATTGGTAGTTCTTTTCAACTTGATGAGGCTTATCCTTTTATTATTGTAACAAGAGGTTTGGAAAATGTATCTTTCTTGGAGTTGCATTGGAAGTTGATTTGTTTTCTTGTGCTCTTTCTTTATTTGATCTTTTCCACATCTTTTTTATTATGGGATGAGGTCCAAACTTACACATAGACTATAGGAATATCTTATTTTTCGATAACATCAAATATTTAGAAACAAATTCAGTTTGCTAATGACAAAAATAACATGGACTGGAGATAGTATTATATACTTCATTTGGTAGATGAATTTGAGAAAGAAATGAAAGATTTCAGCATTCTCTTCACAATAGGCTTGCTGAAGGTGTTTTGTTTGCAGGAATGGTATCAACTCTCCAAAACCCTGGCTGAGCAGGCTGCTTGGAAATTTGCAAAAGAGAATGCGATTGACTTGGTAACACTCCATCCAGGTCTAGTCATTGGTCCACTTCTGCAGCCTACACTCAATTTCTCTTGCGAGGCTATAGTGAACGTCATACAAGAAGGTAAGTTTGTTCAGTGACATAAGACACCTTGAGATATTCTTACCTCCTTCTCTAATTAGCTTATATAACATCCTTGATGACATATTTATGTATAGAATACATAATAGGAGCATGTGTTCTCTTGTCTGTGTTTGGCTAGCTTGAAATGATCTTGGAATTTTATGATCATTTAACTGGAAACTTCTTCTACGATTGTTCATTTTCTAGTAATGTTTTCTTAATTCAGAATCACAGACCTCTGCTTCTGATGATCTTTTTGAACGATTTTCTTTTCTAAAGCTTTCTAGATTATAATAAGAAGAACCATTATATACAGAAGTAACCATTTATTGAATTTGGTCTAGCTTTATTACAAGCTTCTGTTTTTACGATCTTAATCTAATTATATAGTAGACAACCTACTTTATTAAGATTTTCTAAAAGCCTACTTTCTATTTGTTACCCTGCCACTGATGAACATTTTATGAGAACAATCTTTTAGCATTTTTTGTTTTATCTACACACAAAATTAACTCTGACCAAATATCAGATATTTGCGGATGAAATGGTAAGTTTGGTAAATGCTGCTAGCGTCCCTTCTTAACCTTCTAGGGCAGTCACACCATTCATGAATGAAACATTTAGGAGAAACAATTCACCTTCCTTGTCTTGGAAAATATAAGTCGGGAAAGGGATGGTCAAGCTGAGGCAATATTTTAAGTGAGTTGGTGCAGAACTCCCATGGTGTAAATATATTCTGTCTCTAATCTGGTTTTGAAGCATGCATAAGGCATACATGGAACTTCATCTTAACTCCTCTGATACAGTTCACTCAAAATTAGGGGTAGTTTTTAGATAGAGTCTTTACCATTAGGACAACATTTTGGAAAAGCTCTTTGGTCGAGAATAAGTGTACCAAAAGTCCAAAACAAAGATGTGCTCTCAAGAAGTTTCAAATACTTTCTTGAAAAACTTAACCAAACAAGTTGCCTCAAGAAGCTTTGCTAAAGCTCGCAAAGCTTTTAGAAGTTTTGTCTGGCCAAACGAATTATGCATTTTTCTTTTTTTGGATTTTCTCCTTGTTTGGAGTTCAAATCAAGCTTTTGATGATAAATAGTACTGAAGCTTGACACATTGTCTTTATTTGATGAAGGAAAAGAGGCATGGTCTGGTGGAATATATAGATTTGTTGATGTTAGGGATGTTGCTAATGCACATATTCTAGCCTTTGAGGTTCCTTCAGCAAATGGAAGATATTGTTTAGTTGGGGCAAACGGATACTCTTCTTTGGTTTTGAAGATTATTCAAAAGCTTTACCCTTCCATCACTCTCCCTGAGAAGTAAGTATTGCCAATATCACAGTTCTAATTTTCTTTATACTAGTTAGTTTATATTATTATCTTCGTTTCAGCAGAGAAAAAAATCATCAATTGCATCCTTCTTCTAGGACAACTAATGTGTAGAACTGAATCTTGCTAACACTTAACAAATGTAAAATAGGAGAAACAAAGGCAGAAGAGATGTAACAAGTTCACAGTTACTGAGTAATTAAAATTTTTGCAAGTATTGACGTAGTGAAAGTTTCAATTTTAGGAAATGCAGCACAATCGAAAAGGAAGTAGGATAGTCAATTATGACATAAGTAGTCAATTTTGCTTTTCCATGTCACATGATTTCTTTTATGAATTCAGAGGTGTTGAAGTGGACTATTTTTTGACACTGCAGGCTTTATAGTTGAACATGTCTTGCTTCCTTAAGCTCACTTATCTTTCTCTTTAATTAAGAATTTTTGTTTAAAGCAATTTGAGGGATTCATCATAATTCTTAAATTTGGATGCAGTTTCAAAGATGGATTGCCTCTTACCCCACACTTCCAAGTATCAAGTGAAAAAGCAAAAAGTTTAGGAATCAAATTCACTTGTCTTGAGTTGAGCGTGAAGGATACTGTTGAAAGCTTGATGGAAAAGAACTTCCTCCACATTTAAACAACATTCAGTTGGTGGAAATGGAATACATTGGGCTTAAGCTACAATCTGCCTGCGCGCCTACACCCTGCATTTGTGGGTGAAAAATACACTTAATAATTTATACACAGATAATGTAATCCTTTTTTCTAAATAAGTAACAAACACTGAGTACATAGATAATGTAATTCATTACAGGTTGGTTTTGTACTAGTAAAAGTTAACTATTTTCAGGTCTTGATTGACCCTTTATTTTCCAACTATTTTTCTTAGGATTCAACCCTTGTTTTGTGTGTGAAAAAGTAATTAACTATTAATTGTTCTTGTGATCAAATCGATGTGTCACATCACTTTGTCTATGACCAAATAGTGATGCCTAAGTTGAGACAGCATTTCGTCTTCATTCTTGAACTCGGGAAGACCTTGATGTGATTGATGAAATCCTCTCTTCACCGCCACCTTTGTGTTATCCTTCAAAACTACCTTATAAACCCAAGAGTTGTTACATCCAATTACTAAGCACATCAGTGAAGGGCTAATGAAAGCAACAGGGGCTTTTTGATTGACATCTACAGAAAAGTGGGCAGAAGAATGTAATTGCTACTATTGATCAAAAATAGTAACAAAATTGATATTAAAATTGAGTTGGGCTCGTCTTGTCAACATATCTTGGTTGATAAGAGATGTCAGGAATATATACAAAATAAAAGAGAGATTTATATTAGTAAATTATTATTTGCTCCATGAGTGGCCACAGAGAACAATATCAACCAACATGGCCATGGCCACCACCCTTTGCTGTGGTCTTTTATTTTATTCCTTCCCACCACCCCAGGCGTTGTCGCACAAAAAGAGAAAAGAGAACTGAAGTCTCTTATGGTAGTCAAATTAGAATTACTTTGTCTGTATTGTTTTTGAATAACTCGGATTACCAATGGAAAGCAAGAATAGTGGAGAAGGAAAGGCAATGTGTAACAGGGGCATCTGGTTTCATAGCTTCATGGCTAGTCAAGTTGTTGCTACACCGTCAACGCCACTGTTCGTAATCTCAGTCAGTTCTTTTTCTCTCCTTCATCTTTAAAATATTATATTAAAGTCACTGCTCTTGTATGTTATTAATTTGATAACAATTATGTGAAATTAGCTCTCACAAATGACAAGTACATTCTATTCTTGTTTAAGTTAAACTGAAATGGCGGTTTCACATACATTTGATATTCATAACAGAACAGAAATTCTGCAATAATTTTATGTGATCATGTGCTTAGCTGTTTCTATTTATCCTTCGTATGTATAAGAGTGTTTCTAAAATGTTAGTTAAGCACACAGAGGATACAAGTAAAGTGCATCACTTGCTAAGACTTGGTGGAGCTAATGAGAGGCTGCATCTATTCGAAGCAGAGTTACTTGAAGAGCAATCATTTGATCCTGCTGTTGATGGTTGTGAAGGTGTCTTTCATACAGCTTCACCTGTTTTTCTCACAGGAAAATCTAAGGTCGGAAACTTACTGTGACATCAAATTATGCCAAGAGATGTCTTTAAGGAGGAAAATGTTTGTTAGCTGTTAAATAGATCTTGGTGCTTTAGTTTCATACTAATAAATATTCTTTTCCAGGAGGAACTTGTGGATCCTGCTGTGAAAGGAACGTTAAATGTCCTTCGGTCATGTGCCAAATCACCATCTGTCAGAAGAGTGGTGATAACTTCTTCTACTGCTTCTGTTATATGCACTAAAAATATGTCAACCCCTGGAGTTGTGGCTGATGAGACTTGGTATTCAGATCCTGAATTCTGCGAGCAAAGAAAGGTTCTATGCGTCTATAATTTGGTAGTTCTTTTCAATTTGATGAGGCGTATCCTTCCATTATTTTGGCAAGAGGTTTGGAAAATGTATGACCGTCTTTCTTGGAGTTAAATACTATTGTCCATATGTGTGTGCTATCTGGAGTTAATCCGTGTTATGCTGCTCAAGTAAGATATGTTTCTTAGACCAGAAAGAATTAATCAATTCTGCATTCCCTGTGTCCTTGTATTTGTTAGTATGGTCAGATAATTATTACATTCAATATATGTTATCTGTCTTTTAAGGTTTTTGCATACACATTAAAAGATACATATAATAACCTTAATCATAAGAGCTATCCTCTTTTCCTGTCTTAAACATCTCAAGTAATTATTAACACTACACTAATTGAAACAGTTAAAGTGATTTTGAAAATAAAAAGTAATAAGTGCTTCTTTGTTTGCAGGACTGGTATCGACTCTCCAAAACCCTGGCTGAGCAGGCTGCTTGGAAATTTGCAAAGGAGAATGGGATTGACTTGGTAACACTCCATCCAGGTCTAGTCATTGGTCCACTTCTGCAGCCTACGCTCAATTTCTCTTGTGAGGCAATAGTGAAAGTCATAAAAGAAGGTAAGTTTGTGCAGTGACATAAGACACCTTGAGATATTCTTACCTCCTTCTCTCCCAACCCCGCCCCACCAATTCCTTCTTCTCTAATTTGCTTATACAACACCTTTGATGAAAATATTTATGTATAGAATACATATTAGGAACATGTGTTCTCTTGTCTGTGTTTGACTAGCTTGAAATGATCTTGGAATTTAATGATCATTTAACTGGAACAAAAATCAGATATTTGGGAATGAAATGGTGAGTTTGGTAAATGCTGCTAAGTCCCTTCTTATACTTCTAAGGCAGTCTATAGCCTACCGCCCCAACCTTCTTAAGAATTCAAACCGGCCAAATATACTTCCAGTTCAACTTGCACTCTTTAACAAAACTCAACACACCCTTCATGGATGAAACTTTAAGGAGAAACAATTCACCTTCCTTGTCTTGGAAAATATTAGTCGGTAAATGGATGGTCAAGCTGAGGCAATATTTTAAGTAAGTTGGTGCAGAACTCCAATGATGTGGACTTAGTGTAAATATTTTTTGGCCTTTACTCTAATTTGAAGCATGCATAAGGCATACATGGAACTTAATCTTAACTCCTCTGATAAAGTTCACTCAAAATTAGGGGGTAATTGTTACATAGAGTCTTTACCAACATTTTGGAAAAGCTCTTTGGTCGAGAAAAAGTGTACCGAAAGTCCAAAACAAACAAGAAGTTTTAAATACTTTCTTGAAAAACTTAACCAAACAAGTTGCCTCAAGAAGCTTTGCTAAAGCTTTTAGAAGTTTTGTCTGGCCCAACGAATTAGATATACATTTGGTGGTGAAATAGTATGAAGATTGGTTGGCTCAATTGTTATGTAGACCACTCATTTTATTTAGTTACTATACGAAGGTCCTTATGCATTTTTCTTTATTTGGACTTTCTCCTTGTTGGGCTTCAAATCAAGCTTTTGATAATAAATTATACTGAAGTTTGCACATTGTCTTTATTTGATGAAGGAAAAGAAGCATCGTCTGATGGTGGAATATATAGATTAGTTGATGTTAGGGATGTTGTTAATGCACATATTCTAGAGTAATTACACAAGACATTCATCATAGAGCCATCATGATTCCTAGATTAAAAGGATATATGCAGAACCTTAATTTTTATCCTTAGAATAGTTTTCAAGTAAGAGGTAGAATGAGTAGTAGTAGAACTTGGAGAGTGGAACATGGCCACATCCAAAGTGCTAAATTATACAGAATTGACAAATCTGATAATAAAGTTTACAGTTATCAAAAAAAATTATTTAATTAAAAATTAAACTCACACATCTTAAACTTAAATTTACGAATAAGAATTGACTCATACTTTTAACCTAGATTATCCTCGAAAATCACAATCACCTTCAACACAAATATAAGAGCATAGCTTAAAATTCAAATGCTGTAACTCAATTTGTGTTTGCTAAAAGTGTAATTTCTTCCTCCATGAGTTATAACATCTAAGTCTTTATTTTATATGTGGTGAATCATAATATATCACATGATTATTTAAATTTTTTAAAAATCAGCAGTTAATTCAAGAGGTATTTTAAATTTTAAAAAAAATGAACGGGGGATATTCATCAATTAGTATAAGATTGTTTTTTACCTTTTTTTTTATGAAAATCAATTATATACTGCCAAATATTCAATAATGAACGGGGGATATTCATCAATTAGTATGAGATTGTTTTTTACCTTTTTTTTTTTATGAAAATCAATTATATACTGCCAAATATTCAATAATGGTAGGTAGTATTGAATCAATATTATAAAATGGATTTGCATGATTTTAAATTATTAAAGTTGTCGGTTATTATTGGAAAAAATAAAATAAAGGTCAAGTACTAATAATTAAGCTACCACATGGTGTCAACAGTTGCGATAAGACATATATATATATAATTAGGGTTGTTCATGGTTATGGTTTAAAAATCAAATCGAATTGCAATTCGAATTAAATTGATAAAAAAAAAATTTATATTTGGTTAGGTTTGATTTTATATTTTGAAAAACCGACACTATTTGATTTGGTTTTGGTTTTACTAAAAAACAACCGCAAAATAACCAAATTGAACCGATAAATTAGATACATACATTTTATATTTATTTATATATTATTCATAAATAAATAATAAATATTTTATTAAATTTTAATCAAATATACTTTACCAATTTTAGCCCAACTATTACAATCCTAAGTCAAAGTCCATCAAAATTCATTACTTTAGTCTTTATCTATCCTACCTCACATAAGATAGTCACACTCTCTTAATTGAATCACTTTGTTCGTGTAATAATAACTCTAGTATTGCTTAATTGAACCGACAATAGCTTTCACATTGAGTGTTCATGTACTAGGTGTTTGTGTCTATTGAGATACGCATGTCCTCACAAAATTTATTACTTTCAAACCGAAAAAACCTAGAAAAACCGAACCAAACTGACAATAACCAAATCGACGATTATTTTTTTCGTTTGGTTTGATTTTAAAAAATTTTAAAAACCAACTAGATTGATTTGATTTTGGTTTTAACCAATAACCGATCCAACCGAACCACGAACCCTTATATATTATATACAACTTTGGGGGTTAGATGTAAATAATTAATACTTCCTCGATTTCAAAATAAATATCACCTTAATAATTATGTCCAAAAAATTAACAAATATAATGTACAATTTATTAAATTACTTTTTATTTTAATAAATATAAAAAAATAACATTGTTTATCTAATAAGTATAAAATATAATTAAAAATATTCTAATTTTATCTTCTTAATTTTTTTTTAAATTACTTATTTTGGAATAGTTTTTTTTTTCCTTTCTGTTTGATGATATCTATTTAGTATAACTTACAGAAATCTCATACATTTGAGGCTATTATATCTTATCTCGGAAGTTTCTTCAATTATAAAAATTCTGAATTTTCACTGCTTTCAAATCCATTTCTTGATTGTCCGATTCATTGCAAATGATATATTACTTAATGAGAAAGATATATCCGAGAGGGAATATAGATGTATTTGAGAGAGAATAAGAATGTAGCTATGTACGGACTTAGAGATCAAATAGAATATGTTTCTTTCCATTCCTCGTGAGCCACTTATTTCTCCGAAACAAGAGATTAAAGCAGCGCTTTTTAGCTTTCTTCAGGATTTGGCCTGAACTGTTCGGCAGATTCCCACGCGTCAAGCTCATAATCTCTGCCTCTTTCTTGAAAAGAAACTATGCCTGATAAGGCGAGCGATGATAGGTGGATCTGGTAATTGGTCAGAGATATTTGTAATCTTTTTCAATTATAATTTTTTTAGAGATTATAATATCTTAAATTGTGTATTTATGTAATTTTCCGACGGACATAGAAATGAAAATAGGTTTGATTAGTACGGGTAAGTCTGGACCTACTAAAAAGGGAGTCAATTCCCTAAATGGTCACCCAAGTTTAGGGAATTTCCTTGAAATATCATTTATGTTTCATTTAGGACCAAAATATCACTCAACTATCACTATTTTCCTCCCAATATACTTGACACTTCAAAAGCTTCACTCTCTCCTAGTTGGCATGACATGCCATTAAAGATTTTTTTAATAATAGACTATTTAATTCATTAAACCATTTAACTAAAATAATGATCATATTATTGTTTTAAAAATATATTAGTTTATTAAGAATAAATTTTCATACTTAAGAATCTTTTATCATAATTAAGCTTTTTATTTTTTTATGTTATGAAGATAGGTTTTTAAAACGTACTTTAATATCATCAATTTTGAGTACTTATAAACACATATATTCAAAAAATATTGACATACAAATCACTCATGAATGCTAACTTACATCAATTAATCATAAATTGTATAATGAATCAATAATATTAAAGGTCAATTAACTATTACAATAATATTAATTGTGTGTTTTGAAATTCATGCTTACAATATTTTTTTTTTGAAAAAATAAAAATTGAATAATATTATATTTTTATCCAAAAAAAAATAATACTAAATACCTAAAAAGCTCATTCTATTCTAGTTGATATGTCATGTCATTAAATCATCCTTTAAAAAATAATAGACCTATTTAATTCATATGTCTCTACAAAACAAATATATAAATTACAT
>NW_006238994.1:1274141-1304339 GCF_000226075.1 Solanum tuberosum
TTTTTTGAATATATGTGTTTATAATTATTCAAAATTGATGACATTATGGTAAGTTTCAAAAAGCTATTCTTCATAGCATAAAAAAATAAAAAAAAAATTATGATAAAAACTTCTTAAGTATGAAAATTTCTTCTTAATAAACTAATATATTTTTTTTTAGAAAATAATAAGATCATTATATTAGTTAAATGGTTTAATGAATTAAATTAGCCTATTACTAAAAAAAAGACTTTAATGACATGTCATGTCAACTAGGAGAGAGTGGGCTTTTGAAGTGTCAAGTATATTTGGAGGAAAATAGTGAGAGTTGAGTGATATTTTGGTCATAAATGAAACATAAATGATATTTCAAGGAAATTTCCTAAACTTGAGTGACCATTTAGGGAATTGACTTCTAAAAAGGTGATATGGGCCACGTTACGACAATCAATCTATCTATGGGCCAACGGTATCTTTTCAGTCCAGAAAATAATACAATACTATTTCTAATTTTGGCCTTATCATGTAAATAGTATGAGGGTAACTTATACAAATTTTATTATTTTAAGAGCTAATTATTCAGATTTGTGCTAGTTTAAAATATTACGTTCTTTCAGATACATATAAGACAAATACATATCAACTAATGTGTTTAATTAATGGATATATCTGAAAGCTACACCCTCTGTCCCATTTTATACGGTACCGTTTGACTTGACATGAAGTTTAAGAAAAAAAGAAAGATTTTTTAAATTTGTGGTTTTAAAAAATCCTTAGATATTTGTGTGGTTGTAAATCATTTCATTAAGGATAAAAAAAATTAAAATTAAATTATTTCTAATTATAGTAAGGTGACATTCTTTTTGAAACGGACTATAAAATAAAGGGTATCACATAAAATAGGACGGAGGGCTTATTAATTAAGGAATGTGTCTAACTAAAGGATATAACTGAAATATATTAATTAAGGAGAAGATCATACTTATTACAACTTTAGAAGATATGAGTATCACAACTCCTAAAAAAATACAATTAAAATTCTTCTTCTTCTTTATTTCAAAAAAAATTATAAGATTTAAAATATTTTTTATTTGCTTAAACGGTATACCAAGTTAAAAACAGAAAAATAAATTGAAATATAGAGTGTACTTCACAATAACTTTAGGCAGTTTTTTTTATCATAATCTTTTTAAAATAATAAAAAAAATTGATCACCTTTTCTTTCTTCATCCATACTCTAAGTTTCGAACTCTTCGTTGTATTTGTTTAGATTATAAATAAATATTTTTGAGATAATATTTTTCGCGTAGATACCAACACAAAATAAGTAAAAACACACTTAATTTTCAGTAAAATATTTTTCATCAATATTTATTTAAGCAAAAGTTATTAAATTCGACTAAGTACATGATATCGCTATTAAAAAAAACTATTTAAGGGAGCTAAAGCGGGTAAAATAATGCTCATTGAGAAATTAATTAATACTAATATTATTAAAATTCACTAGAAATATATGTATTTGGTATATTAGACATTAATTTAATGGAAAAACTACATATTATAGCATTTTTGGGGAAATGTTAAAAGGACCCTCTGCTGACAGCCTGACACAAACTCATGTGATGTTTATATGAAAAGGAAACATATGCAGTAGTATTATTTCCAACATGTGTATATTGCTATAAATTGCAAACGAACGATTCTTTTTATACATTTTGTAATTATGTATCTTATTTTTTTTCTTTCTATATACAAAAGAATCTTTCTGTATTTTGTCGGTTATTACTTAGAGCATGTTTAAATTGGCAGAAAAAAAATAGTTTTTCTTTCTATATATATAAAAAAAAGAATCTCTGTGTATTTGTCGGTTGGTACTTGAGCATGTTTAAATTGGCAGAAAAAAAATAGTTTTAAGTTAAAAAATAAAAATTAAATTTAAATGATTTTTTAAATAAAAAATTTAAAAGTAGAAAGAGTCTTACTTTTGAATTTCAACTTTTTTAAAAATAATTTTTAACTTATTTAAATTACTTTTAATTTTATCGAACACAATCAACTTTTAATCTAATCCAAACCGATTAATTTTTCTGTGTGCACCTTAGTGTGGTTGGCCAGTGTCGGCTTTAGTCATAGTCCAGAGAGTTCACTGGTTCAATTTGTTTGTGGACAATAGTGGTGGCAAATGGGCGGGTTGGGTTAAATTTGGGCGGTTTGAAAATGAGTCAACATAAAATGAGTAATAATTCAACCCATTCATATTTAATATGGGTAAAAATGGATTGGGTAAAATACTAGTTTATCCATATTTTACCCATATTTTCATGAGTAAATAGTAATCTACTTAAGAATTCAACATAGAGAAAATATTTTAGTCTTTTTTTAGATGAAAAATGTCGAAAATGCTTCATTTAGTTTTATTGTATCATAAAAGTAAAAAAAAATCATATAGCTTTTCAATATAAAATAAAATTATGTAATAACAAGGGGGAAATATTTTAATTTCAAAGTAAATGAATATTTGCATTTTTAGGACTAAAACATGCTTAATGCACTGTAAGCAATGTCAATACTCAATACTAATACATGATTTGCTTATTTTACACTATTATTTATTATCCAATATAAAATTAAACAAATAAAAAAAATATATAATTATAAGTAACAAAAGAAATGTACATTTAAAATATATATTTTTGGAGGGCCAAAGACTTCACCTTTTCAATTATAGTGAAAAATAATTAGTACTATTGAAGAACATAAATAGCAAGAGAAATTACAATATTTTTAGTGATATCATGAATTTATAGTGAATAAAAGTTAGAAGCTTAACCCATTTGACTAATCCATACTTTACCCATATTTTTATGGGTTGAATATGAATATCAACCCATATTTTACCCATGTAAAAAATCACTCACCCAACCCATTAAAATATGGGCGGGTTACCAAAATATGGGCTCATTTTATCGGCACTAGTGGACAACAACAGTTCGGGATGCACATGGATTATATTGTTCGAATTTTTTAAATATCAAATTAAATTATTTGTATTAAAAATTTTAAATCTATAAATCAAATTAAATTAATAAAACTCAAGTTGTTCAACTTCAATTTTTTTTGGATTTTTTAGTAAAATGTTCATATAAACATTGATTAACTTGTGTTTCAAATATCTCTTTAATCATATCAAAATCAGAGGTGTATCCAGAGGGGGATCATCGGGTTCACGTGAACCCATACTCCCCTCCTGAAATCATATATCGTAGTCTTATATTTTTTAAAATATTTAAATATAGATATGCGAACCCATAGTTGAAGTACCATACCCGTGCAAGTATCATACCGTGCGAGTATGATTGGGTGCACCTCTCTAAGTGAGGTTAGAAATTTGAATCTTATATGTATCTCGTTTTATTTTCTTTTCTAAAATTGGGTAACGCCTCTCTAAGTGGTTTGGATAGGGAAAATAATTTTGGACCTATAATTTTAAAATTTTAATTATTTTTAGTGATAAGAACCTAAATGTTAAGCCGATCAAATTTATATCTTAGATCCACCTTTTCATAATAGTGCACCCATCATCTCAAAATTTTGAATACGACTCTGAGTCCAAAATGCTGCTATTTAAGGTGTTTCTTAAATAAATAACATAAAAATATGATATGAGTGATGACACGATAATCTTCAACAACAAAAAAAAAAAACTAGTCTGATTTGTTTTTTCAGTACCAAATCAAGTCAGATCAAACTACTAGTCGATTTTTTATTTGCGATTTTTAATGTGATTTTCATTTCAATTTTGTTTAGAAAGACTAGAACACACAACCTCAAGGAATTTTCACAATATCTTAACCACTAGACTAAACCGTGTCAATATATATATAAACAAAATTTAACCTCTATATACAATATAATTTTCCGACATAACTAAGAATAGGTCCCCGCCCTGCCCTAACAACAATAACAGACTCGATGTAATCACACAAATAAATTTTGAATCTGTTTTGCACTACATATCAAAAAAAGGACCCATATGTAGGACACACTCAGGGGCGGCTCAACATAATTTGTGGCCTAAAGCGAAATTTTTATTAGAGGCCTAAAATCTATATAAATTTTATCTATATCTATTTATTTTTCTAAATTTCTAGATGTAAATTACTACTTACTATCTTTTATATAAATGATTTTTCAAACACTTTTTTTTAATTATTAGTTTTAAGTAATATTTTATCAATTCAACATTGAAAAACATCCTTTTATTGAGACAATTATTATATGAATTATTAACACAATTTTATAAGTAATAAGTTGATAAACTTTAAAGATAAGAGTTAGAATCATAGAATCTGATTCAAAAAGTTGATAACTTGGTATACCTACTTTAATATGAAAATTAACAAATAAATTAAAAATAATAATTTGTAATGCACTTTGTTCAACACTTTTCGACTATTGATTCATATTTTTGAGAGTGTATTACTCTAACTATCAAAGATTTGAAGAAATAGAGTGCAAAAAGAGTTACAAAGGATAAATAATGTGAGTGTTAACGAAGAAAATGTAAGAATCCAAAACAATGTTTCCTTAATTTCTTCTATTTGAATGTGGTTAAGATACATAATTTTTTATTTATAAAAATTTGAGATGCCTAAAATTTTATAGGCAAGAGCCGGCCCTGATTAGGTTTGCCCCACCTTATCGAAATTTGCCTAAACTCAATTGAAATCTGATCCACATTGACAAGGCTGAGACAAGAGTGACTCTAATACCATTTGTAACTGTCCAACCCACTAAGTGATATTATTCACTTTGGACCAAGGCCCACACAACTTTAAAACACATCACTAGGACGTAAAGTTTGCTTACCTAGATATACCCACGTATATTTGTCAATAAATATAGACTTCTTAACTTAAGGTGATGGTCATAATTTTACCCCTATGAAGATATGAATAAAGTTGATTGCATCGTATCGTTTTCAGAATCCGCTTATGAAATTATATATTATTGTTGTTGTATTTTTCTCCGACCATATCTAGTAGACTAGTACCTACAAAACCTAAGGAATTAGGTTGGAAAAAAAAATCTACATATGGATTATTTGTCCTTTGGACAAGATGCCAAATTAAATTGTCTTGTTATTGGCGGCCAATGCCTAAAATTTTATAGGCGAGAGCCGGCCCTGGACACACTGTTTTCAATGTATACTATATACTACTATATATATTTTCACTATATAAAGACATGCATGGTGGTATTACCACAAAATAAGCACTTGAACAACAACAACAAAAAAAGAAAAGAAAAAAAAGAGTAGGCAGCATAATGTGTATTGGAGGAGGAAAGGTGGTGTGTGTAACAGGGGGTTCTGGTTTCATAGCTTCATGGCTAATCAAGATGTTACTTCAACATGGCTACACTGTTAATGCTACCCTTCGCAACATTAGTCAGTTTTATACATTACATCTCTCTTTATTATTATTTTTTAAAATTTATGTTTGGATGTTCTCAAGGCCATTTTTTAGATGTTTAATTTCTGGATTATTTGCTCTCATTCTTGGAGAATCTTAGTAGCTCAGTTGATTGATTATCTGAACTCACACTTAATTGATGAAAGTTCAATTTCTCACACCGTAACCCTCTCCCCATTTTCCCTTCTTCTATCCTCAATTAAAAAGAAAATTTGCTCTCATTCTATCTTGTTAACATCTACTACAATTGTAGTGATTAAGAAAAGATTGTAACTAACATTTTTCTTTCACGAAAAAAACTTGTAAGAAAGCGTATATTGGTGTGTTTGGTACAAAGAAAAATGAGTGAGTTTTTTTTTTTTATAATATTTGGTAAGTAAATAAAAAGAATAATATCTCAAAAGTATTTATATGTAAATGGTCAATGAAGTGGTTGAGACCTTGAGGTCTCAAGTTTAAAATTCATTGAAGACAAAAAAAAACACTAGGTGATTCGTCCTATCTGTTCTATCTTTGATGGACAAAGTTACCTGATATCTGTTGTTGGTGGGAGATGACATGTGTACCGTGAAATTAGTTGAAATGTATAAAAAGCTGGTGTGGACATCATCCGTAAAAAACCAATGATTATAAAGGGTTAAATCAGGTGGGGAGTGGGGTAGAATGTCTAGAGAGGGAGGTTGGGAATGTTAGTTGGAACTTGAAAGTTACTTGTGAAACTTGCTTTTCTATGTACATGAAGAAACAATGTTTTTTTTATTTTTAAGAAATTTGTTTTTTGAATAAAAATAAATTTTGACCAATCAAATATAAATGATTTTCTCCATATACCAAACACAGCCCATTATTGATTTTGATGATGGGATAAACTTGCAGAGAATAAAAGTAAAGTGAGTCACCTCTTAGGGCTTGATGGAGCTAATGAAAGGCTGCATCTATTCGAAGCAGAGTTACTTGAAGAACAATCATTTGATGCCGCCATTGATGGCTGTGAAGGTGTTTTTCATACAGCATCACCTCTTTCTTTCACTGCTAAATCCAAGGTAAGCATGTTACTAAAAAAATTTCCCATGTATAACCGATCCAAATTTCCAGATAAATCAATCAAAAAAACTCTTTAATTTGATCTATTAGGAGGAACTTGTGGAGCCTGCTGTGGAAGGAACCCTAAATGTCCTTCGATCATGTGCCAAATCACCATCTGTGAGAAGAGTTGTGATAACTTCTTCTACGGCTTCTATGATATGTAATCAAAATCGATATATCCCTGGAGCTGTAGCTGATGAGACTTGGTATTCAGATCCAGAATTTTGCGAGAAAAGAAAGGTTTAATAATTACTTAACTTCAATTTCTGCTGCTACTTTCCGATTTGATTAATGCTACATTGTGTTGCACTATCAAAGCTTAACATCACTAGCTACAACCAACCTATTTCCTAATATCTAGACTGAAAGATTAAAAAACACACCTAAAGTATTCGATTTTTTGAGTTTTCTATCTAAACTATCCCCAAATGTTCATCGAAACACACCTCAACCATAAGTTTTTCACTTTTTCTACTTGAATAATGGTGATGGTGATATTTCAAGTAGAAAAAATGAACATCCGATAGTCTAGGTGTGATTAGATAAACATCTGGTGATACTTCAGTTTAGAAACTCACACACCTGATAGTTTAGGTACTTCAGATGTATTTGACTCTTAACTCTTCTATCTATAATAGTATAGTTATTTTTTAGTTAAAACATTATCTCCATCGATTATTGATGTGCAAGAAGTTGCAAGTAGAGTTTGACATCCCAAACTTTGTACCTGATCATTGAGAAGAGACTACTAAAGTTGGTCCTAACCAAAAAGAAAAATGTACAAAAAGTTATGTAATTCTTTAAGATGGGGTGGATTAGTTATCGCACCACATATATGAGATAACTTATCCCATCATTATAGTACAAGCAGTGAAATAAATGATCATGGGACTGACTAATACCCCCTAAACCAAACACTAGATAAAATAATCTTGCATTTTATCCCGAGATTGTTGTCCCTTATCCTTCATACCAAACTGCCCTTAATAGTATAGCTGATTTTCAGGGATTTGTAATTCTAGTTAAGCTCGTTCCTCACATGTATTTATATAGTCAATTTATTGAGTAATGACAGCCTTTTATCATTTTTGAGATGCTAAGTAAGTGTCCCTTACATTTATCCCTTAGTAATTTCTTGGTCTGATTATATACTTCATTTAGAAGAAGTATTTGAGAAAGTAATGTAGAATATATCAGCTAGCATTGATCTCTTCACTATTGGCTTATTGCCGGTGTTTTAAATTTGAATTTCTCAGCAATGGTACAATCTGTCCAAGACCCTGGCTGAAGAAGCTGCTTGGGAATTTGCAAAACAGAATGGGATTGACTTGATTACCCTTCATCCAGTTCTAGTCATTGGTCCATTTCTGCAGCCTTCACTCAATTTCTCTTCTGAGGCTATGCTCAACTTCATAACACAAGGTATGGATCTCTGCTTCTGATTGTGGGCATTATATATTAAATCGGGTTTAATGTATTCGTTCAAATCTTCAATATGATTCCACAAGATCTTGTTTCGTTCAAGTAACGGATTCTAGCCAACTGAAAGTATCTATTAAAGTCATCTAGATCTGTAGTACAGTTTTTAACAATTTTCTTTCTCAAGGCCTTCAAATTAAAGAGTATAATAAGAAGACAGAGATTTTGGCAAATGATCTGAAATGTCTGTAGAAGCAAGATTTGCAGAAATCCTACGTATTTACAGTCTATTGGGAGAGTCTTTCCTTTGTACTTGCTCAGCTTTGACACATTGTGTTTCATCTGATGTAGGAAAAGAAGCATGGTCTGATGGAGTATATAAATTCGTTGATGTTAGGGATGTTGCTAATGCACATATACTAGCATTTGAGGTTCCTTCAGCAAATGGAAGATATAGTTTAGTTGGGGCAAACGGATACTCTTCTTCACTTTTGAAGATTCTACAAAAGTTTTACCCTTCCATCACTATCCCTGGGAAGTAAGTATAAATTGCCAATGTTATACATGTGCTTATTCTTGGACACCTCATCATGTGTAGAGTTGAATCATGCCAACAATTAATTAACTAATATGATGATTCGAAATCTAAAGGGGAACAACAAAGGCAATAGAAATTTAACAAGCTAAGTTTACGATTACTAGCTAATTGCTCTTTGTTTGAATTTAGAAAAGCAGAAATGCTACATGGTTTTATAACCCTCCTTCACAATCCTAAGAGGAAGTAGGATAGTTAATTTGCACATTAGGAGTATGCAACAAGATAGAATTTCAGCCATAATTAATAATTAATAGTAGTAAATTTTAATCCCTTAAGATTCATGATGATGTAGTAATTTTAGTAATATGTCCTGGATGGCACTATATGCAAAAACAAGATTGGCGGTATAACATTCCAGCGTATTCATTTGAACTAATTTACCATGCATGATATCGTTGTGTTTCCATGTTACATGATTTTGATGGTGAATTCAGCATTGATCTTCACTCACAAAATTCTTATATTTGGATGTAGCTTTGAAGAAAATGGATTGCCCCTTACCCCGACCTTCCAAATATCGGGGGAAAGAGCAAAAACTATAGGCGTCAAATTCACACGTCTTGAATTGAGTGTGAAGGACACTGTTGAAAGCTTGATCCACAAGAACTTCCTCAAAATCTTACCCCAAAACTAGTCCTTGCTGATTTTGGATTTGTTCTTCTTGTACTAGTGTTAAGGCTTAAAGAAGAATCTTTTATCCTCAATAAAGTGTGTCAAGTACAAAAACTCTATGTGATGGAACAGCACGATGATTTATTCCTGTATTAAAGACGATGATTATCACCTAGTGAAAATCCCTATCTACTTATGCGCCATTTTACGAAATACTATCGTTTGGTAGAGTGCATAAAAATAATACTTAATAAAGTGTATTAGTAATGCATGTATTAATTATTATGCATAGATTATTTCTTATGCATTGTTTGGTTTGATGTATTAAAAATAGTATGCATTGTATAAAAATATTTATTTACAAAAGTATCCTTCATAATTATGGTGGAAAAAATGAGAGGTAATTGAATCTTTATTAATGCATGTATTAAATCTTTTGCATTATTAATACCTAGAAATCTATGGTATTAATAATACACAGCATGACAAAATGCACCATACAAGGGATTACTAATACATATAATTAAGGCTTATGTCATCTACAACCACTTAAAGTTATCCTCATATTTCATTTGGACACCTCAATTAAGGCTAATACCTATTGAACACCTCTACTACCTCGAATTGACATCTATTTGACATCTTTTTGACAATCAGCCAAAAATATTAAGTGTGTGAGATACACTTGTGATGACATGGCACAATGACAAATTAAATTATGACATGTGTCATTAGATCCAAAAATTATTTTAAAATATATTTTAAATAAAAAAATATTTTGTACCCCAAACAATCCACCCACCCACACCAAATCTTTCCCATGCTACCCATTGGATTTTAGTCCCTCGACATCTTCTTACTTCTTTTTTTCGTCGTCTTCTTCTTTATCATAAATTAACAATGGTAGATTTTTTAGATTCAAAATTAAAAAAAAAAAGACTTTGATAATTACATTGTTACCCCACCCACCCAAATTCTTCCCCTGCTACCCATCGAAACAACCATTTCTTCTTTTTTTCTTCTTCATAATAAATCAACAATGGCGAATTTAGATTCAATGGTGATAGAGGAGGTAAAGTGACTATAGAAATAAGAAAAAGAAAATGGGTATAGCAATGGTAGAGACATATTAGTGATGTGGTGAAGGAAATGGTGGCGAAGAGACAAGGAAGAAGAACATTAATATGGCAAAGAGTTAAATTGTAAATTAATAAACTTACTTACTTTCATAAATCAACAATATGACAAGATTCAATTCTAGATTTGAAAAAATAAAAATAACCAAGTGGAGGCGATAATGGTAGAGGCAGTAGACGGTGATGGTTGCTCAAAAGAAGAGAAAAAAATAGACGCGATGATGATAATACTAACAGATCTGAAAATATAAGATGATAATAATGAGAAATTAAAAGAACAAAAGAAAAATGAGGAGGAAGAAGAGAGGTGTATATGGCTCCATGGCAGATGCTACAATGGAGAAGAAATAATTTTTTTAATTTAAAAAATGTTAAATTTGATGCTTTCACGCGCTTCTTGTTAGTGAATGACACCCAAAATGTCATATAATCAAAAAGTGTTCAAGTGGTATCAATTCAAGATAGTAGAGGTGTTCAATAGGTACTAGCCTTAGTTGAGGTGCTTAAGTGAATTATGCAGACAACTTTAAAGAGCCGTTGATGACTTAAGCCTATAATTAATGCATGCATTATTTTTGCTAATACACTCTACCAAACGACCCGACAGTGTCCTAAAAGGATAGATATGTTCTTTCATATGTTTGAAACTCGTCAAGTATTTTAAATAAAACATAATACTAACATTTTCCTTTAAGTATGCTAAAGAAATGTTCACACTCATAACAAGAAGTTTTAGATGGAAAAGGGTAATTATACCCTCAACTTGGTAATTTAGAGCACCTATACCCCTCAATTTTTGTTTGAAGGAATGATAACACATTAATAATACATCCAGCAGATCTACAAATAAAAAATACGACAGGTTGCTGATTTGTTAGTAATTCAATCGTGTTAAGCAAAACAAAAGGTCCAAATTTGTTAAATCTATTGGCAACTCGTTCAAAACCTCTTCAGAAGTAAGCCAGCAATATTGTTAAAGAACAATAAAGCTCAAGACACGATCTCTATTTTTTCCACAGCAAAATTAAAAAAAATTGATAAGAAAATCTAAGAGCACATATGGCATATGTTAACCCTTGTACCACAAGGCAAAATACCAACCAGACACATGACATTCACAGAGTTGAGAGCATTTTCCTCAAGTTGATTAAACATGTCAAACTTTACATTACAAGCCAACAATCAATCTTTTATTTAAAACATGGCAGCTGAGATACGTCCACCAGTGTATTTTCCATAAACCTAAAATAAGACACGGAAACAACAGAAATTCAATGGCCGCCAAAAATAATACTAGATAGATATGCTTAAAGTAATCAATTCTCTAGTAATTAATATCTACTCTTAAAGGTAGACAACCAAATCCAAACATTATTTTCCAAACCAACCCAAACACACGATGCTATCCACAAACCGAACTTAAGGACTTCCAAAACCAAATAAGAGTATGCCTAATCAAACAAAGTCATGAAACATACCCAAAGCGTAGAAGAACATAATAGCTAAAAAGTGTAACATGATACTATGCAAATAATTTTTATACCATCCAATTTCTTAGTTGAAGTTCCAGGTCAAATATGCAGAATGAAGATTCAAATCCAGTAAGACATAACTAAGCTACCACCACCACAGTACCCAGCAGCCTAATTCCACTAGGATGATAAAGACAATCCAGAAGTACCTAAACACATTCCTAATCAGTACAGGGAAAATTCTATACAAACTAATACCACACAGTTGCACACAGAAACCAACCCCCTTAAGATGGCTTGCACAATAGTTCTTAGTTGTCCAGGCATGCTCAAATACCAATTAATTGACTACTAAGTGATTAACAGATTGAACTGGAGCTACAGTTAATACATTCACTTCATTGTAATTACACTTACCAACTCCAACAAAGATTAGTACCAAAATAATGCCAGTTCCATCTCTTTGCAGCTTACATTATGTCACCAGATATTATAAAGCAAAAAAGGAACCCAAACACAACAAACTTACGGACCCATTTGGTACCCCATTATTTTACCCAATTTACCCAGTCCCCTTAATTGCACAAGAATTTCAACTTATCAAGCTAATAGCAAATTGCTAGCTCGGTAAAAGTCACAATGACATAATATTTTCATAATGACTTGTTCAACTGGAAACTAAAAGAATGATCCAAACCAAACAGGCCCTAAATTTGATGAGATTCAACACTAACCTCTTATCAACTGACAAAAAATACATCAATTTTCAACATCCAATTGAAAAAATACCATACACAAAAGTTTCCTAATCCAATTCCCCCCCAAATCATGCGAGATCCAGCAAGTAAACTCAAATTACCATGCACTTCAAGGTTGCGTTTGAAACAGATACTTGAAAACCGATCTTCATGAATTGACCACGTTGGACCTCATCCCCCTTTATCTCATCTATATTACCATATTTTAAATCCAATTTTTTTGCTTGATAGTTGGCTAACCTTATGGACGGACAGGTCCAATGTCTTTTCCCCTTTCCCCTGTTTGATCCATATGGCTTGAAAGTACTTACTCAAAAATGAAGTTCAGTAGCAAACAGATTTAATCAATTCTCTTGTAATTAATGTTACTCTTAAAAGGCAGACAACCAAACCCAAACATTATTTTCCAAACCAACCCACACACACGATGCTATCCACAAACCAAACTTAAAGACATCCAAAAACAAATAAGAGGTAGGCTTTTAATCAAACAAAAAGTCGTGAGACATACCAAAGCGTAGAAGAACATAATAGCTAAAAAGTGTAACATGTACTATGCAAATAACTTTTATACCATCCAATTTATTAGTTGAAGCTCCAGCTCAAATATGAAGAATAAACATACAATTCCAGTTAGATATAGATAACTAAGCAACCACCTTCCAGTACCCAGCAGCCCAATATCACTATGATAAACACAATCCATTAGTATCTAAACACATTTCTAATCTGTAGAGGGATAATTCTACACAAACTAATACCACACCGCTGCACACTGAAACAAACTCCCTCAAGATGGCATGCACAATAATTCTTAGTTGCCTAGGCATATGCTCAAATACCAATTAATTGACTTCTAAGCATGCATGATTAACAACTTCTTAGTTGCCTAGGCATGCTCAAATACCAATTAATTGACTTCAAGGCATATGCATGATTAACAACTTGAACTGGAGCTACAGGTAAAACACTCGCTTCATTGTAATTACACCTACCAACTCCAACAATGATTTGTACCAAAATAATTCTCAGTTCCATCTCTTTGCAGCTTACATTTTGTCACCGGATATTATAAAGCCAAATAGAGAACCACACAAACCACATTATTTTCCACATAGAATCATTGCCTCATCTTCCGCATAGAATGTCTCACACAGAGCAGCAGGGAATATCCCCTAGCTTCAATCTAGGTCCACACATCCTATTCAAGGTTCTTTGCTCTAAAAGACAAATGTTTATGTGTGTCGACACTTATTGTGTGGCTTATCTTTGGCTTAAAAGAACGCAACAGAAACTCATATCTATGGCCCAATTACAACAAATTTTGGTGAAACTTAAAGAGTTCAGATCAACCAGAGTTCTTACAGATCAAGAGTGGCAAATTTTGTTCTAAGAATGTTGATGTTGAGCGTTGAGGAAGGTCAGAAAGGCAACACTTGCTAAAAACTTGAGGTAAGTTTAGGCTTACTCTCCTAAGAGGAAATTCCGTTAAGAGCCCACATGTTCCATGTGTTAGATAAATCCTAGACCATGTCTTCTTGTGCGCAAGTATTCCATTCACTCTATTCTTTCGGTACAAATTTACATGAATTGTGACTGTATTACACGTTTATGTGTGTTGCCACTTATTGTGTCTTTATATCACATTCAATTTCAGCATTCTTCTGATGCATTCATGTGATCACATCCAATGGAGAGAAGTGGCCAACCTCCCCCAGCATGAGTGCTAGAAATGCCTGGGTTAGCTACCCAGGCTCACAGGAGCCAAATTGCTTGTTGGGGAGATAGGCCGACCCTACCACGTGCGTGTTGCCAGATTTTCACATATGCAGGGCCATTATATGAAAATACTTTTGCCGACTTTTCAGCTTCAGTTTCAATTGTTAGTTTTTCACTCAGTTTTCAGCTTACAATTTCGGTTACCAACTTATGTCAGTTTTCAGACTTTATATGATTTCCATGCTTGCTTTTGAAACATATTTCCTTGTTTATTATATTTTTATCCCAAAGTAGTCTAACTCCACCATATGGGAGGTAGCCTACGAGTCTTGTGAAGTATCCTACAGAGGTCCTTAGCCTGTTTGGGCCTACCACGTCGTGTGGCAGGATTTGAGTGCACAGGTGATGAAGCATGTGGCTAGGGGCAGACATTTCTAGATTCAATGACAGACTCCATTGACTTCATCCAAGTGGTGGCGATTCTATTCAGATTTTTCTTATCTCAGATAGTATTATTATTCTCGGGGAATGCCTCATAGATTTATGTATCCAGACATCAGCTAAGAGGCTCATGACTTGTTAGTGGGTATTAACTTTCAATTATTTAGTGTTGATTTACTATTCACCTTTCAGATTCCTGAATTTGAAAACTTCATTAGAAGTTACTAAAATGTTACGTTTTGTCAGACCTTCATTCAGCTAGTTCAGGGTTGACTCGATGGGTGACTCGATGGGTAAGGGTTGTCATTCATGTCCTACCCCAGTGATTAAAAGTTAGTAATAGAAGATCACACCATAAGTTTTGAGGATAAACAAGGAACAAGAAGTTAAAGGTATACGAATTAGTCGAGTTGGACCTAGCACCTTTTTTTTGTCACACAATCATGCTTTACTTTTGCCATGCTTTCTATAGTATCTACTTTGATACGTTTTTCCTTGAGCCGATGGTCTATCTGAAACAGCCTCTCTACCTACCAAAGTAAGGGTAAGGTGGTCACACACTATACCTTCCCCAAACCCACTTGTGGGATTTACACTGGTCATGCTGTTGTAACTTGCATCACCCTAAATAATTTTTGTTAAGTCCAGTCCAACAATTCCAATTGACACCTCAACAAACACCAAGACAGCAACAATATTTACAAATTGCCTACCCCTCCCCCCCACCTCTCCACCCCACCACGCCCCTTCTGTTATTCAGTGGTCTTTTGCCACCACCCAATGCCACATTCTTCAAGACAGCGGCAAGTTTCTGTACATGTGTTTTTATGATTAGTAACTCACTGACGAGGCAGATCCCAGAACTTGAGACCCATACAACACAAAGGTCAATGGTGTAATTAAGTAGTCGACGAAGTGGGACATAAACCATGTGAGAACAGAGTTCAAATCCCAGCAAAGACAAAAAGCTACTTGCTGTCTTTCAATGTGACTAAAACCTTGTGTGAGAAGTCATCCAATATCTCTATTGGTAACAACAAGTACAGACTTAGCATAACAGTACACGTCTAACTACATCTGCCCCTGACCCACTCTCCACACAGGACAGATGTATAAACAACCAGTCTTAAAAACTGAACAAAGCTCAACAAATCCAAGCCAAGTTAAAACCTTTGAAGCAAACAAAAAAGCATTAATTACATCAGTAGCAACAAAAAAAGACAAAAAATTATTGTTACACATACAGCACAGAGCTTCTTAGTAGCCTTAATAGTGTTCCTTAAAGTCGATAGTTATTATAAAGTAGATACTACAGGACTTCCCCTATTATGGAATACATGAAGTCGCTATCAAGTTTTACATATGTGGCTTATGACACTTGCAGTGTGGACCTATTGACTATATCGGATTTTAGGTATGTATATAGTTGTCTTTGGGTGATAAGAAATATAACTAGATTCTTGATGTGTAGCTAATGTATGGCTGGACAGAGTTACATGGAAACTCCTTTATATATACTGAATGATAAGTTATGCCAGAAGCAAGAGCAAAACAAGGTGAAGATCGGTACCTGATTGAGACGCAAGAAGTCATAGGATAGCAACTTCTGCTTCTAACTCTATATTGCAGCGATTCAGACCACCAAACCGTCAAATTCAGCATAAACGTATAAGAAAAAGGCATAAGGTTTATAAAAACTTAATCACATAAATAAATTAACCATTCAATTCGAATCCAACTAAAGCATCAGAAACAAAATCAATCTCAAACTTTAAACTCTCAACACAACAACATCATAAAATAGACAACCATAAGATCAAATTCCAAAAATTCAAAACTAAAAGAAACCTAAAAAACTCTACGAATCCAAAAGTTACCTATAGTTTATTCTAGTTGTAGTAGAGCTCAAGGCCCATCCCATCATGAATTTCGTAGTCCTTTAGGGTAATATGATCTTTGTAAACATTGTACCACTTCTGAATACGAATCTTATCGGCGCGTGTACCAGTCTGTGCAGCAACCAGCTTCTTCAAATCACCAATGGTATCATCTTCGTTGCACTTCACCTTCACTTTCTTCCCCAATCGATCGTTCAACACCACCTCGATCATCTTTGAAACTTTCGATACCAGCAACGCAAACCCTAGAACTTTTTTGCCTCTTCTTTGTAGAGCGCGAAGCGTGTATATATAAACCGCGTTGGTCTTCGCCGCCCTTTCGCGAATAGACAGAAATACCCTTGAAAAACTTGGGGAAGAGGGGTATAAATTGGTATTCAACCTTACACGGGATACACACACAAAATTTACTTTTTTTGTGTCGTTATAAATGAAGGAATATTCAACTTTTTCTTTCTTGAATAAGGGGGTAATATGTCCTATTCAACTTTGAAAAGGAATAGATGCAAAGTAGAGATGGACCTGGTTTGTTCGGATTGAATTTTAGCGGGTTAATATAGTTTAAGTAAAGGAAAAATTTATATATAATTGTAATTCAAAAATATTATATATTACATAATCATACTTAGAAGTCATTTGGTATAAGGTATAAAATATAAAATTATTTTATCATCAGTTTGGTAGGAGCTGGAGGTATTAGGTAGTCAATGGATTGTTTATATCATTATTTATATCATAACAATGGATAAATTATCACATATACATGGTGAAATAATTTCTTCAAAAATAATTAATACTGGATAACTTGTTTCCAACCAAACCAACGTTTTTTATAACAATTTTATCTTGTTTCAAACTTTTGTGGAGAGAGTTCATGTAATTTTCTTTTTACAGAATAACTTGTGCAATTTAATTTTTAGGAGTCTTGCAATATACTCTTTTCATTGACTTTTATTTGTTCATTTTAAATTTTGTATCACAATTCATTTTAAAGTATTATATAACTTAATTGATATATAAATTTTCTTAAAAATTAAAATAAATAATAAATATTTAGATAAAATTTGAAAAAATATGTAAATTAAAGAAAACCATATTTTCTCCCTTGATATGCAAAAAGGTAACTTGCAAAAGACTAAAAAGTGATGTAACCAATTTTCGAATTCCTTTGTCAAAGATAAGTCAATGGAAATTATGAACACTAAAGCAAAATTATCACTTAGTGGCTCTAATTGTTTAATTAAGGTTCCCACATGAATAAACCTTAAACTTTGAAATCTCCAAATGTTCTTACCCAAAAACCTAACAAAGAAAAAGACACTATCCACCATTTGGTATTCAAATTAACATTTAGCAACCATTAGACTTGTTTCTGAAGCTCCAAATTCCAAGAAAATATGATAAATTTGAAGTCTTGGTTTCTTCTTGCAATTCTTTCTGTGTTCCTATGTACAACATTGGGATCAGATGCTGTAGAGTCTGTACTAAGGCGTTTGGATAGCAAACGGGCGCAATCTGTAGTGCAAGAATCTGCAGCTAAGGGTGTTTTACAGAGGTTACTTCCGGCCCATTCGCACAGTTTTGAATTTAAGATTGTCTCCAAGGTACTGTACTATTAGCTCCATTGTCTTTTTTCCAGTTTTGGGTCTCCTATCATTTAGTCTCTTTTTGTTTGGGAATTGGTAATTTATTGTTTCTGTAACTTAAAGTTTACTGCTTTTCTTTGTTCTAGTTGATAAATGCTCAAGATTGTTGAGATAGTGTCATTTTTGAAGAACTAGTTGACTTTTATGGTTATAAGCACAAATGGCATTAGTATATATCCTTTGTGTGAACTTTTCATAGGTTCAGTAATAAATTTTGGTAACCGTGGTGTCCAACTCTAATTCCACGGAATAACTCTCTCACTAACAACACGTATTAGGTAACTCTAGCTAGCAAGGCTAGGATAGATGAGAAGAAATCACCTAGTGTTTTTTGGCTTTGCTGGGGTTTGAGCCTGAGACATCATGGTACAAATTTTGGGAAGAAATTATTGTTGTAACACTTGTTAGTACCATCAGAATAGGTTAATGATGCTCACTTAATGATCATTGTGTATATAAGGATACAATATGTAGATGTTGAATAAGTGAAGGTAAGAGATTGTATTTAAGTGGCTTCCCGTAACTTTTTTCTCCCTAATGATGTTGAATAATCGTCTAGGCTGCTGTAAGCAAGGATCTTCTATATTTGTATATTTTTGTTACTGGCGCATTTTTTTGTTGCCGAACTGACTTGTTACTTGAGTATTTGAAATCTATACGTGACATTTCATATGTAAATGTAGGATCTTTGTGGTGGAAGAAGCTGCTTTCGTATAACAAATTACAAGAGTTCACGCAGAAATTCACCTGAAATTTTGTATGTTAAACAAGGATCTTATTATGTTACTTTTTGACGTGTATTTTCTGGGACTCGTTTTGCTTAAAATGTTGTGTTCTTTTTACTGTAGAAAAGTTTTGTTTTCCTTTAAGCACTCAATGGTGGTTTTATACTCCTAATTTACTTCTTCCAGATGCACATTGTTTAATAAGTTATTGTTTGGTTTAAGTCCTTGGTTCATAATATTGCCAACTTTGCCCCCATACCAGGTGCTGCTGATTTCTGCAAAGGGCAAGTTTCTTGCAAAATTCTTAAAGGATTAGTTTGTTGATATCAATTAGCACTCTCCGTAATCAGTACGAGCTTTTGAATATGATATATTTAAGTCTTAAGGGTTGACAGTTGATTGCCATAGCCTCTTTTGGCATCTGTAGTCCAGATTTCTTTTCAAAGTAGAAGACAATATAATATTTAGAATTTTGTTATCCAGTGCACAGATACAGTTGAAAGAGGCTTAAATTAGATTATGAATCTATTTTTGATTTTTTTTCTCTTAGAATTCAAGGAACTACAGCTGTTGAAATTGCATCGGGTCTACACTGGTATTTAAAGTATAAGTGTGGAGCTCATATTTCATGGGACAAGACAGGGGGTGTTCAGTTAGCTTCAGTTCCCAAGCCAGGTGCACTGCCTCTTGTAGAAGCCAGAGGAGTGACGATCCAACGGCCAGTACCATGGAACTACTATCAAAATGTTGTCACATCCAGCTGTAAGCATACAACTCTCTCTCTCTCTCTCCCCCTCCCCCAACAACCTTTTATGCATAAGTCGTTACGCATTATAAAGTGCCGTTACAGACTCACTATCACCGAAATTCTGGTAGTAAGTCTTCCCCCAATACATAAATGATGGAGAACATAATGCAGTATTTGGTTGATTTTTTAAAAGTGTGTGAGCATCTGTCTTCTGATATCCAAAGCCTTATGCCACTGCAATTTCCTCTCTGTGATACTGCAAGTGAAGTTGATGTCTTCTTTTGCCTTCTCTTTTCTAGTAATTTTTCCTTGCTCTCTGTAGAACTCATTACTTTTCTCATCTAATCATAGGATGATGAAACCAAATTCATGATGTTCCTCGATCCTCCCTGGCATACTTGTGCATAATTAAAGACACTTATTATTAGTATGTTAGCGATGTGGGTGTTTGAGGGCTTTCATTTGGATATCTTATGCAAAACCAAGGTTCTCTTAGAAAATTCTCTCCTGTGCCTGAATTTATTAGAAAATGATATCCTAACAGCAAAATAGAGAAGACAAACAGATCTATTTGACGGTTTGTCATCCCTATCTTTTCTAGGCTGTAACCAGTCTTACTCTGTTCATGGACAACTTATCAGGACGTCGTGTCAATCAAGAAAGCAAAGCATTTATAATGAGTGATGGAGCTGTAGATACCTCACGATTTCAGCCATTTTTGTGAGCTATTCCAGTAGGTTTAAGCTGTTTAGATTGAGTTGAGCTTGATTGAAAACCATTTTACTTGATAAGTCTACTCTGTTGAATGTTGACATTAGGAGAATCATGTTTTTTCTACTTATGGATGCTTACTGTTGGTATTTTTTGAGATGCCTCTGGTATAACAACTTAGCGTATTTCTACTTATTGGTATTTTTAAGATGCTGCAAGTGTAACAGCTTAGCATATTTGTACTTCTCCATGCAGATTCATATGTTTGGTGGGATTGGCAAAGATGGGAGAAAGAAATTGATTGGATGGCACTTCAAGGAATCAACTTACCTCTAGCATTTACGGGACAAGAAGCTATCTGGCAAAAAGTTTTCTTGGTATTTTTATAGCATTGGATTTTGTGGGTTCATACTAGCTGTTTGATACCTTTGAGCAAGGGCCTGAGTTGTGTGTATGTTAGGGGAATCAGTTGTGGTAGTACCATTGCTATAAACCTATCGTTGCTAACCCATGCGTTGTTTTCATATTGCTAATCTTAGCACTTCTGTCTTGAATCTACTTCTATGAAGTAGACCAGAACTTGGGCACTATTTCAGATGAAGTTTGTTAATTAAAATGTCTATTCTTTGTGCCGAAGTATTTAAAGTTTCAGCTGCCATCAGATCATCAACTTTCTCTTAGATTTACTGAAAATATATACCCTTCATTCTTTTAAGTCTTGACTATTTTATTTGGTGCTTAAAAGCAATGTGCCAATATCTGCTTAGTGTTACCTTCCTAGTTCTTTAATAGTCACTTTGTCCTTATCTTATGTTCCTACAGATATTATATCTGCTTGATGTTTACCTTGGGTTTCTTAATACTGTGTGTCTAAGAGACAAATACCACAGCATTTGATTAGTTATAGCTCATGACAGTCTGATATTGATTTATAACAAGCTTTGTTAGACGCTTATAAGCACTTTCTGTCTCATGTTTGTTGATGGTCAGGATTATAATATTACTACCCAAGAGTTAAATAATTTCTTCGGTGGACCTGCCTTCCTGGCTTGGGCTCGCATGGGAAACCTACACGCGTGAGTGCTATAATCTGTCCCTTACTTCTAACTTCTCTTTCAGTGAAGGGCATTTCCAGCCACAACATATGCTGGCAAACTGAATATTGTAACAAATATTATCTGGTTCAGGTATCTTGTGAGGCCAGGGTATATAATTTGTAAAGATTATGTGAATTAAATGTCATGCAGAAAATGGACTTTGAGCTTTGGTATGGTGCTCAAAGTTAAAGGGTGTAGTACCTAAGAAATGAGAATACCTCAGATGTGTTGAGCAGGCCTATTTTAGGCTGCTCCACTACATCTAAGTGAGTTTTGCTTGTCTATAAGATCTATACAATTCTAAATTTTCTTGTCATCTGATTGATTCATGCAATCCTTGTCATACGATTGGATGGCCAGCAGGTGATAAGCTAGGTCACCGTATCCATCTCCATGCTTTTTTTGCTGCCTATTATCCTTTGCCATAGTGTCTTGCCATTTTCTTGTCGAGGTAAGATAGTCCAGATGGGACGTTTACCTTCACGAGGTTGTTTATCTTAGCACAATCCCTCATTTTTCACAATAGACTTTGTATTTCTTAAAGATGAAAGTGAAAGCATGGATCCTAATCTGCACTCTTACTTGTCCATTTAGCAGATGTGACTGAATTCATCCTTATTTGTATTATGTTTCTCTTGGAATCTATGCTTCAAAGTTTGCTGTGTATTGCTCTCTGTATCATATTGTGTTTCATTTTCGTTAATTTACACTCCAAAGCTATATTCCACTGCAGATGGGGTGGGCCTTTATCTCAAAACTGGTTAAATATTCAGTTAGCATTGCAGAAACGGATATTATCTCGGATGCAGGAGTTAGGCATGACCCCAGGTATGACAGTATTTTTGGTTTCAAAGGAACCTTCCAACTATTTTGCCTTTCTTCTTTATTACCGATTTCTGATTAGCAGACCATGGCTTCTCGTAGCCTGGTGTACCAATTAAGCTAAAGGTGTTTCTGTTCTTTACTTCTTCAATACACAATATGCTTACTTACATTTATTTGCTTGTCTTTTTTTTTCTTCTCTAATGTCTGCTAGTGCTTCCATCATTCTCTGGAAATGTTCCAGCTGCATTGAAAAAGATATTCCCGTCTGCAAATATCACGAGGCTTGGGGACTGGTATGTCAATTTGAAGTGTGCAGTTTCACTAACTTTAATTCCAGTTTGTTGTCTCCCTTAAATGTTTCTGTTCCTTTCATTCCTCTTAGATCGTATTTATTAGAAGTACTAATATACTGTGTCACATATGATTAGCATATTTTGGGTAATATTCTCCACTTCCACTGAATTCATGTGAGACGCTCTGCCACCATAGCATGTGAGATGAGGTGTTGATCCTCATTTTATGCATTTATTGCCTGCCTCTTTTTTATTTTTAAAAGGCATAGGAAACATCACTCTTGTTGCTACTCTTTGCTGAATATTTCTCATTCTTTAACATTTTTGCTGAGCCTCTGTATAGTTTGAGATGGAAACTGACATTGCGCATTGGGAGACATCTCTTCCTTCCCTCCTATTTTTGACTAGTAAATGTTTTTGTCAGAAAAAATAGAGGATGTCAAATACGTACAATTTTTTTTTTTTTGAGAATGGTAACAAGTAATATAAAATCTTTGGGAAGAAGTATTTTTAACTTTCTCTCTGGATATAGTTGACCACATTTCCATCTTGCTGGTCCTTTTCATAACATTGTCTTCTCTTGTTTTTGTTTTGAGAATATGCAAATATTTCACAATCTCTTTCTTTCCCGTCGCTTCACTCTCCATGAAAAGTTATAGAACTTCTATTCAACATGGTTCTAACTAAGTTTGATTTCTGTGATGTGTGCTAGATGATAAGCTTATGACAGCTAGTGAGATGTGCCATTTAGTTTGTTTCTTCTGTCCTCTAAATTTCTGACCGACTTCTCTTCTATAATCTAAAAACGAACAAAGAGGTTTCCAATTTTAAATTCGTATAGAGCAATCTACGAATTCCGATGAACTTTTTTTTGTGTGTTGAAGAGGTAGAGTATTTCAAGGACTCACTTTTGTGACAGGTGATGATGAACCTTGTGTTTCTGAAAGTAAAAATTCTATCCCTGATAATTTTAATCTTTCTATGTTTCTGAAGTGCTCCCTAAAAAGTACATCTAACTTGGCTGGAAAACATTTATTGTCAGATACTGGGAAGATTTGATCTTTTTACCTGATGGAGTTTATACTTTTCTTAGGAACACTGTTAGTGGTGACTCTCGATGGTGTTGTACTTTTCTCCTTTCTCCTTCCGATCCCTTATTTATCGAAATTGGAGAGGCATTTATCCAGAAACAGATTAAGGGTAAGCTATACTTCTGCTTTCAGTTGAAATGATTTCAGGATTCTCCTTTAATGAACAGAACATTGACAAAAGTTGTTTGGTCTTGAAAGATGTAAAAGGATTCTAGACTTTTGTGGAACTTCCTAACCTCTTTTATTCTTGTTCTGTTGCTTTATCTTTATCCATTTTGAACATAGAACATTAAGGAGCCAAAGATTTTTAACACATTACACTTATCTGTTTCCAATTCTATGTTAAATGAACTTATGGAAAGAAAAAGAACATACAGAAAAATTACATGCCACTACACTTCACTGGGAAAACCAATGAGTTCCCCACAACTCTATACCTCTAAAATCTTGTCTGGAAGTCTAATGCCAGTATGAAGAGATGAACCTGCACCAACTTAGGGGATATTCTCTGTGTCCACATTGTCACAAACAAACTTAAAATATCCTGGTAAATCTGCACAAATTCGAGAGAACGATTGCTTTAGTTATTGACATACTTTTGCCTTCCTCGTACATTTAGAAACAGAAATATGATGAAGCTTAGAGAAAAGCAAAATTCACATACATGACAAGCACATGACTGAGCACTTTCCTAGGAAAGAGATAAATGGCCAGCACTTGAAAATCAGCACTTCTCTAGCAAGATCAACTTGTTTCACCCTGACTACATATCTGTTGGGACTTCCCCGGGAATTAGGACCCTATAATTTATGTTGGATCTGTACTATCCTACTTCTGAAGTTGTATTCTGTCAGTCTGTTATAATTCTTTTTTGGGAGCATGGGTTTGTTCCTACAGAGGATCTTTGTATTAGGTATTTACGTGTTTGCTGGAATCTACTAGTCGTATAACATGAGTCCAGTTTTCAGCAATTTCCGCATCTGTACTCTCAGTCCAAAATTGGATGGTATGCTTTGTATTTGTGCCTTTAAAATAACGAGTTATTATGATTTACTACTAATGGTTTAACAATTAGCACTTGTATCAGTCATGCCCTAATGAAAGCTTATATTAAATGTGGCTCTGTCTTCTTTTTCTATTTGCTTTTTTAAGTGTAATTATTTCCTTAAAATCCTTGAGCAACCATTTGCAGAGCAACACACCTAATATGAATTTCATTGTATGGTTCGCACTTAGGTTAAATCTAGATAACATGGTAGGGAGGGGAAAGCGCATACAGTGCTTGATGCATTTTCTATTCTGACAGATACTTCTTAAAGAAGAAAAAGCATCTTGGCATAAATATCAGAAAGCCGATGAGTGTGGTGGTCCTGCCAATAATCGATATACCATTAGACTTCTATGATCATTGATGACTTCAATTGAGCTCAAAATACTTGAATATTGTTGTTTTTGTTGATAGTATGTGCTAGAGGTTGCTAGTTTTTTCTATCTTGTAGTGTGAATATTGTAAATATAGGACTATGACTTAAGACTCCCCAAATGAAAAGAAGCTCAGAATACCATCTGCTCCACTTGGGGCCTCCTTTCACTAGAAAAAGAAAAGATAAAAAAAAATATCGGTGATTTAATTCCAACCCCTCAAGTAGTACGACTTTCAACATCTAATTCTTCTCTCTCTCTCTCTCCCTCTCCCTCTCCCAGTGCCTATATTTTAGTCCAACTGCAGTATAAGGTGCTTTAATGGATCAAAAAAAAAAAATACTCCCTCCGTCCCATTTTATGTGGCAACATTTGACCGGGCACGGAGTTTAAAAAATAAATGAAGACTTTGAAATGTTTACCAAATTGCCCTTTAAAAAGTAGACTCTTTTTTCTCTCTCCTCATACATGTATTGGAGTATTATTTTAAGATTAAGTGGGACCAACAAGGATAAAAGAGGAATTATACCTTTATAAACTTACCATATAAGGAAATGTGACATTCTTTTTGGGACTGACCAAAAAGGAAATGTTGCCACATAAAATGGGACAGAGGGAGTACTTGTTTGACCTCAACTCATGCTGAGGAAGAAGGCAAAGCACATATCTAGTGGATCTAGTTTCATAATGATGATCATATTTGTGGGGGTGGGGCTGTGATGCAAATTCCCAATTTCAGTGAAGTAGCCATATAGTTGGTTATAGTTCATGAATCATTGTTTATATTGTTTATTTGGCAAGTCGATGCAGGGTCAACTTCCTGGCCTTGTCTTTGATAAAAATAGAGTCAATGTTTTGCGGCCTATAATAGGATATTTGCTGTCATTTGATCTCAACTGACTCTTTTGTGATTCATGTTTTGTATGTTCACTGCAGAATACGGAGACATCACTGATATCTACAACTGGTAGTCCATCATCCCACTAAACTACTTCTTCTGGCCTAATTAAGTGCATTGAATTCACAAGCAGTTTCAAGTTTTTTCACTTTGATCTACTCTATTAAAAAAAGTTTCTTCTTTCACTTTGATCTGGTTTACTATTCATGTTTTAGGGCTTCTTTCTTTTCAAGCCTGAAAAAGTTGATTTTTTTGCTCTTATCTTTTGTATGTTGTTGCCTAACAGTGACTCTATTGATTGAACTGAAATTCAGTTAATGACATTAGGAGAGATATGAGGCTATAAAGATTTACAATTTATAACTTAAAGCTAAATAAAAAATTAGATTTAATACTGACAGACAATGTCCTACTTATTCATTATGCCCTTAAATGTACAATCATCACCTCTTGCAGCCTGTAAGTACTAGTCATAATATTCTCTTTTTTCTTGAAGTATCTCTCCTCCTAAATGATCCATGTAAGATTGGAGAGTCAGAACACTTTTTGATCAGAACATTTAAGGGTGGAACTTGTAACAGGGTCTTGCAAACTAAGTCAAGAACTTCTTGATCTTTGACAATTAATGCCCTGCTTAGGGATCTTATCCGGCAGTTTTAGGGCATCAAATTTAGAATTCTTTTAACTTCCACTCAAGGTTTATTCTTAGTGCCTAAAACAGGGAAATTAAAAGTTTCATATCAATTTTTGGTTTATGATTCATAATCTGATAAGTTGCATGTTTACACAGTGATACTTTCAATGAGAACACTCCACCTACTGATGATCCAACATATATTTCATCTCTCGGATCTGCTGTGTACAAAGCAATGTCAAAAGCAAATAGCAATGCAGTGTGGTTGATGCAAGTATACTTCTTACTCTTACCACTAATACTCTTACTCGGCTACTGATTTGTTTAATGATAGCATAACTTGAGCTCTATTGTGCTCTGTTGTAAATTTTGACATCTTAAAACAAGTAGTATAGAATTTTTTTTTGGAAGTTAAAAACATAAGAAATGTGAGCTCAATTCTGCTGTTTTTATTTTATAAGAAGAGAATTATGGTAAAAGCTTCAGTAAAAGGTTGTAAACAGCCTGTCCATTACTCTGTCAAAAAGAAGAAAAAAGCAAACTTAAAGAAATGGGGATTTAGGATGTGTGTGTGGTGGTGTTAGAGCGGTAAGATAAGCGAATTGACTACCAATGGGTGGGATCAATCAGTTGTGAACAAATATATTATACGCTTGAGTTTCTTAACCTAAGTTTTACATTGATTCAAACAGATACGGAAAAGACCATTTAAGTTGTCAAATAAAAGAACCCCCCCCTCATGAGGTGAAACTGCTTGTCTGGAAAGAAAAACCCCTAGTCGATGGAATCCACTTTCTGGTTTTTCAAATGGTCTTTGTATATGTCTTAACCAGAAGATGGAAAACCTCTGAAGCTCAATGGTTCATTGTGTTATTACTTCAACAATATATGATTATGCATGTGAATCTTGGATCCTGGTGGCTTAGAGTGAAAGTTGAATCAGTAACAAGATCTTTCTTTCATCACTTTTTAGCAATCCACAGATGAAGTAGTATGTCATTAGGTTTGGATCTTGTGGTGAATGAGAGTTCATTTGTCATTGGCTTCATTTACCTAGTATTGGTATTTGTATAAAGATATGCCTTGAGACAAAATTTTCTTGTAACCCTCAGGGGTTGGCCTGCTGGCAATTGACTTGAGCCTTGGGGTTTGCTCCCTTTCAAGGTCTCAAGTTCGAAACCCACTGGGTGCAAACAATTTCTGAGGGCCATCGGACTGGGTAAAACCTGAATTAACCGTGGTGCACTTGCGGGAAACTCCTTGCCGAGGGCCTGTGCACCCCCGGGATTAGTCGGGGCTCAAAGAGACTCGGACACCCGGTGCAAATCAAAAAAAAAAAGGAGACTTTTGAATTTTGTAAATTAAATATGTCTATATTTTTCTAAATTTTATGGTTTTAAATTTGTCATGTAGAATGCTGAAATTGAAAAACGTACTAAGTATAAAAAAGACGTTATTTTGGAAAAGCCAAAAAAAAAAAAAAAAAAACAAAATTTTCTTGTGATTGGCCTCTTTGCTCTAGAGTACATTAAAGTTTAGTTTTGTATTTCTACATTGCTGCATGAATTCATGAACAAACTTCTATTTGATTGACAATATGCAGGGTTGGCTATTTTATTCTGACTCCAAATACTGGAAGCCACCACAGATGGAGGTACAATTCAGTAGAGGAAGTAATCTTATTTCTTTGTATGACATGGTCAGACAGCCATGTCATTTTGTACTTTAGTATATCCATTTATTGCTTCACTAGTAAAATAACCTGCGCTTCGCGCGGAAATTTAACATCACGGAATTTATAAAATAATATTTAAAACCAATCAGTCATTAAAACTAAAACTGTATTATCTTACATACAAGATTACGTAGAAACAAACATTAATGCCACCACAGATGGAGGTACAATTCAGTAGAGGAAGTAATCTTATTTCTTTATATGACATGGTTAGACGGCCATGTCATTTTGTACATTAGTATATCCATTTATTGCTTCACTAGTAAAATGATAACATCACGGAATTTATAAAATAATACTTAAAACCTATCAGACATTAAAATAAAACACTATATTATCTTACATACAAGATTACGTAGCAACAAACATTAATAATGTAAAGGAAAATGAAAATTATTACATCTTATCATTTATCATTAATAACATAAGCATAAATTAATGACTGTAAAAATACATACCAGGATCTGTAACACAAGCAATGGTGTCAGTGAGCCACTCAACAGGAGCAAAGTACATAAATATTTATATTTAATTGTGAAGAAGAAGAGGTTCAGAATTTTCGTTGTTTTAAAATGAGAGGAATTACTCTATTTATAGACAACAAAGGGTAGTGTGAACAAATGTTAATTGTGCCTTATCGGACAGGTTACAACAATTTAGAAAAGTTGCAACCCTTCAGAAAGGTCATAATCTTTCATAAAAGTCACAACTTTTCATAAAAGTCGCAACTCTTCATTAAAGTCTCAACTTTTCATAAAAGTCACAATTCTTCATTAAAGTCACAACTTTTCATGAAAGGGGAAGACTATTTTTGTAAATAAATAAATAAATTAAAAGGAAATTCTTGTTTGGGGTGGTGCCACGTAAACGGGCCTAAGGTTCTCTTTTTTATATATATATGCTATATGATATATGATATGATTATTTTTTATGTGTTGTGTTGTACTATTTTTAGAATGTTAGAACTATTAAATTCTAAAGTTTTTTTTTATCAGTAAAATACTTGTATATTGTCACACATTTGACAAATATCATATGTATTGAATTTGACACTCATCAATAAGTTTGTCTTGTAGTCAGATTAATCAGTCATCAATACATCTTTTCTCTTCTCTTATTTTCTCATATAGTATCTGTTAGAATAGAAATATGTATATATATTCCTACTTAGAATAGGAAGAAGAATAGGAATAGGAATCCTAGTTAGAAAAGGATTTCAATGTATTGTCTATAAATAGGGTCTCAATGTAACAATTTAGATACACAATTCAATATTATTTTTCCCATATATTTCTCACATGGTATCAGAGCATTGGTGAGAAACTTCAAGTCATCGTGTCAAATTTCGGCGATGACGGTTGGGACTGATTTGTGTCATCTTTCGTTCTGAAGGTGTTGTGCGAAAGACAACACCATCACGAGGCTTGAGAAGCTCAGGCGACCGAACCCTAAGCAGATCCACCGAAAAACAACCCCCCACGTGCCCCCACGCGCCGTTCGGAGGTGGAAGTTTTCCGGCGAGATCTGTTCACACGCTGGCGCGTGAGTGCTGCTCCGGTCATCTTTTTTTCGAGTTGTTTTCTTCTGTTGGGGTCACCCAGTATTTCCGACCAGAACCCATTCAGTTTTCTCTAGATCCGATCATCGAAATTAGGGTTCCGGAGATTTTCAGGCAGTTTCCGGCAAGTTCCTGGCGAAATCAGAATTTTCAGGCCACTCTGGGTAGATTCCGGCAGTTTCCAGCGAGTTTCTTACTCTTTTCAAGTCAAATTTCGAAAAAA
>NW_006238994.1:1304905-1306805 GCF_000226075.1 Solanum tuberosum
CACAAAGAAGTTTCATCACCCATTGTTGACTCCTCTATTCTCGCATCTCAAACCACAGAAAAGCGTACATACCAGTCTATGGAGAATCGGCGAGGGGGAGGGCGTTTTGGGAAACCTCGATCCAAGTGTAGTCATTGTCATAAACCTGGACACACTCGTGACGTATGTTATATTTTGCATGGTCCACCACCCAGTTATGATCCTATTGTTCTTAAGGAATATAATGAGTTCCTTCGAAATCGCGCAAGTAAACAGACATCTCCACCAATAGCATATGGTGCTCAACCTAATCAACCATCCAATAATGCTCATATTGCTCAGACAGAATAAGATGAGTTCCTTCGGTATCGTGCAAATAAACAAACGTCTCCACAAGTAGTTTCGGTTGCACAACCTGATGTTTCTGTTGCGGGTAATTCTTTTGCTTGTGTGTCACAATCTAGTACTCTTGGATCATGGGTCATGGCCTCAGGGGCTTCTGATCATATCTCTGGTAATAAATCTAAAATAGCATATGTTCGTCTTTTTCTATCTATGGCTGACATTCGTCATTGGCCTCTTCATCAGTTGGACATTAAGAACGCTTTTTTGCATGGTGATCTTGAGGAGGGAGTCTATATGGAGTAACCACCTGGTTTTGTTGCTCAGGGGGAGTCTAGTAGCCTTGTATGTCGATTGTGTAGGTCACTCTATGGTCTGAAGCAGTCTCCTAGAGCTTGGTTTGGGAAGTTCAACACAGTTATTCAACAATTTGGCATAACTCGTAGTGGAGCTGATCACTCTGTGTTTTATCGGCATTCTACACCAAGTCGATGTTTCTATTTGGTTGTTTACGTTGATGATATTGTTATCACCGGTAATGATCAAGATGGTATCACCGATTTGAAGCAACATCTCTTTAAGCACTTCCAGACTAAAGACCTTGGCATTATCACTGGTAATGATCAAGATGGTTTCACCAAATTGAAGCAGCATCTCTTTAGGCATTTCCAGACTAAAGACCTTGGCAGATTGAAGTATTTTCTAGGTATTGAGGTTGCTCAGTCTAGATCAGGTATTGTTATTTCTCAACGCAAGTATGTCGTAGACATTCTTGAGGAGACGGGAATGATGGGATGTAGACCTATTGACACTCCTATGAATCCGATGTTAAATTCCTTCCAGGACAGAGGGAGCCACTTAGTAATCCTGAAAGGTATAGACGACTCGTTGGAAAATTGAATTATCTCACAGTAACTAGACCTTACATCTCTTTTCATGTGAGTGTTGTAAGTCAGTTTATGACTTCTCCTTGTAATAGTCATTGGGAAGTAGTTGTTCGTATCCTGCGATATATAAAGTCAGCTCCTGGTAAAGGACTACTCCATGAGGATCGAGGCCATGAGCATATCACTGGATATACAGACGCTGATTGGGCAGGATCACCCTCTGATAGACGTTCGACATCCGGATATTGTGTTTTAGTAGGAGGTAATTTGTTGTCGTGGAAGAGTAAGAAACAAAGTGTGGTTGCTCAATCTAGTGCAGAATCAGAATATTGAGCAATGGCGGCAGCAACTTGTGAGCTAGTTTGGATCAAACAGTTGCTGGGAGAACTAAAATTTGGCGAAATTGATCAGATGGAACTTATGTCTGACAATCAAGCAGCTCTTCATATCGCATCAAATCCAGTGTTTCATGAAAGGACTAAGCACATTGAGATTGACTGTCACTTTGTCAGAGAAAAGATACTCTCAGGAGATATTGTTACGAAATTTGTGAAGTCAAATGATCAACTTGCAGATATCTTCACCAAATCCCTCACATGTCCTCGTATTAATTACATCTGTAACAAGCTAGGTACATATGATTTGTATGCACCAGCTTGAGGGGGAGTGTTAGAATAGAAATATGTATATAT
>NW_006238994.1:1308106-1310539 GCF_000226075.1 Solanum tuberosum
GAAATTTGTGAAGTCAAATGATCAGCTTGCAGATATCTTCACCAAGTCCCTCACAAGTCCTCGTATTAATTACATCTGTAACAAGCTAGGTACATATGATTTGTATGCACCAGCTTGAGGGGGAGTGTTAGAATAGAAATATGTATATATATTCCTACTTAGAATAGGAAGAAGAATAGGAATAGGAATCCTAGTTAGAAAAGGATTTCAATGTATTGTCTATAAATAGGGTCTCAATGTAACAATTTAGATACACAATTCAATATTATTTTTCCCATATATTTCTCACAGTATCAGTCGCAGTGATTTTGGTTGAGACCCAGGTAGCTTCTGGTTTTGTGCTTATTGAGTAGCAATCTTATGTAGTCTGCATGGGCAACATTTATCTTTCTTTTCATAATCTTGTAAAATTCTTTTCATACTTTATCTATTCTTATTTGTTTCTAGCGATTGTTCCGGAGGCACTACTCCTTATTTCTGGTGACTACTCTATGTGCCGTCCCTATTTGGGGCGATCATTTCGGGACCTCTTCTATGGTAATTTTTTTGCGGGTTTCCTATGGTTGTTTCAGCGTCACTGCACCTCTTTCCGGTGATCGCGAGTATTTTAGGTGACCAATCTGGTGGCGCCACACCTCTTTTCTTTGGTTGCCATTGATGTCTACACTGCCTTTTGCCCTTACTACTCTGGTCACTTTCCTGTGTACTTATCCTTTGAGTTTCGGTGATCAAAACTTGACATCAAGATTCCTTTGACCATAACTTTTACGGCGCCTTTCTTGCAAAATTTTCTGATAATTGTCCTGGCATACTATTATGTGATTATTTTACTGTTCTATGTTAACAAAATAAGTTAATTTAAGTTGATCTTCCCACATTTCAGTGTGAGGCTGCTTGTTAGAGTTTAAATGTTAGATTAAGTTTTTAAGTTGCACAGTATCCCATAGACAGTGTTTGACACGTATACATATAAGTGTCTTGTTTTCACCAAGTTATGATGTTATCAATATATTTCTTCTCTTATTTCTTCACAACTTGCTACACAAAAAAGTGTTACTAAATGTCGCTTGCTATTTCACTACCCAAATTCCCTTTTCTGCTTCTGCTTATATACATATATTCACTTAAAAACTGAGTGAGATGAACCAGGAGAAAATTAGAAAAAAGGATCTCTGATTTGAAGTACATGCGAGTGTGTGGTTCTTACTTTTCTTAATCTCCTTTTTAGTTATGTAATAGTATCATTTATCTTGATAGTGTCGTGATCTTCATGTTTTTCATTACAAATATAGATACCATGGGGAGCTTTTGTGTTGAGTGATATGGTGTACTTGGATAGTACTAAATGACACTTCTTGAACATCTAAAGGTACTGTAGGTTTTCTGTCATTTATGTGGTGATTACTAACGTCTTCAGGAAAAAATTATTGATCATGTTACTTGCGTGATTAGAAGGCACTTATTTTTTCGATGCCACAAAATTCTCAGTTTAGAGGACAATATGATCTCCGTATTCCTTCCATATTTGTAAAGTCAATCTTTTAATAACAAAAAGGACAACAAAACATCGCACCCTTGACAAGAACATATTTTCTCCATCAGACTCTTCTAATTTGCAGACTGTTGTTCTTACTTAATTTTACTTTTTTGCTTTCAAACAGGCACTTTTACATTCTGTTCCACGTGGGAAGATGATAGTTCTTGATCTATTTGCTGATGTTAAACCAATATGGAAATCATCCTCTCAATTCTATGGCACTCCTTATATCTGGTAATCAGAGGGTTCTATGTAGAAACAACTCTGTATAATTTGGTTCCTGAATGTTGTTTCACCTATTATCAAAGCTTGAATATCAATCAATTCTTTTTCTAATGTTACTCTAACAAAACATAAAGGTGTATGCTGCACAACTTTGGAGGCAACATTGAAATGTATGGAGTGTTAGATGCAGTGGCTTCTGGTCCTATTGATGCCCGCACAAGTGAGAACTCAACAATGGTAAAATCTCTTATCATTTCATTAAAAATTGTGAGAAATATAGGAAAAGAATATTATTGAATTATTGTTGTGTACATTATTACACTGAGACCCTATTTATAGACCCTAGAATACAATCATTTACCAAGTAGGATACTATTTTGTATTCCTATTTCTATTTCTATCACTATTCCTATTCTAATAGAATTGTATAAACCTATTCCTATTCTAATAGGATTGTATAAACCTATCCATATTCTAACACTCCCCCTCAAGCTAGTGCATACAATTCATGTACCTAGCTTGTTACAAATGTAATTAACACGAGGACCGATGAGGGGATTGATGAGATATCTGCAAGTTGATCACTCGACTTCACAAAATTGACAATCAATCTCAATGTGCTTGGTCTTCTCATGAAATACTGAATTTGATGCATAATGCCGATAAAACAC
>NW_006238994.1:1311907-1349707 GCF_000226075.1 Solanum tuberosum
GACGGGCGGCATATATGGATAATAGCCGCCCGCCGGCAGCGGAAGCTCTTTGATTGTTTACCAAGATCGTAGAGGCTCTGATACCATGTGAGAAATATAGGAAAAGAATATTATTGAATTATTGTTGTGTACATTATTACACTGAGACCCTATTTATAGACCCTAGAATACAATCATTTACCAAGTAGGATACTATTTTGTATTCCTATTTCTATTTCTATCACTATTCCTATTCTAATAGAATTGTATAAACCTATTCCTATTCTAATAGGATTGTATAAACCTATTCATATTCTAACAAAAATATTTTGTTATTTGTTTCTTTCTAAAGGTATTATTCAGAATCTCTGACTTTTTATGATTCTATATCCTCTTGAACAGTTGCATACTATGATTTTACTTGAGTTTTTAATCCATTTCCTTGAATTTGTCGAATGTCCATTACTATTTTCTTTGCTTGCTGGATACTCTTTGGCAGGTTGGTGTTGGAATGTGCATGGAAGGAATAGAACACAATCCAGTTGTCTATGAGCTGATGCCCGAAATGGCATTTAGAGGGCGTAAATTTCAACTTCAGGTAACAATCTTGTGTCAATAAGAAATCATGAGGATTCATGATAATTATCACCACAGAAATTTTTTGCTCATTTTTCTGTAAGAGCCTTTTCTATTCAATCTCCCATTCTGTTTTAACTTATATGCTTTCTAAGCTCGTTATACTACAAAACTGTTGCATAAGGCTATACTTTTGACTTTAGAATTCAGAACTGTAAATTCTATAGAACTGAATTAACTTTCAGCCAAGAACTCTTTGTTTCTTGGTTTTGCTGTATTCTTTTGCTTTTGTCAATTTCTCCTGTGATCTTTTGAAATTTTACTATAAAATAATTCGAACCTTGTGAAAATATGTTGATTTGGATCAAAGGTGATTTTTAATCTTGAACTATATGCTTGACACAAAAACAGTAGCGGTACCTTGAGGATGAGGTTTGAACTGATTGGCCTCTATTGTGTGCATATCAATTTTTTATCAAAAAACTCATCTTTGTGCACTATTTTTTCCTACGCAAATGCAGGAATGGGAATTACTGAGCTTAATAATCTTTGATGAGTTCTACTGACCTTATTGGACATATTTCATTGAATCTCTTTCTCTATATAAAGCTGGTATTGGTGCATGTTGAAAGGTGTAATATAATTCAGTAGTTGTTTGCTGTCTTACTGAAAACTGATTTATGCTACTGTAAGTTCCTTTGATACTTGCTGGGCTCAATATCAATCAATCTTGTAGGCTAGTTCTATAAGAAAACCACAAGTCTCCAAATATCATTTAATCTGATGAGGATGTGCAATTTTATCATTGATTCTTGAATACACTCTCAATATACCATTTACTTATGTCATATTATTATGCTATCTTTGAAGCTCATATTCACTGGCCTCACCTGTGTTTAAATCTCCTAAAACCCAAAATTTGTTCTTAGCGCCGATCCTCACATCAGATTTTATTTGTTTCGCTGGTAGGGATGGTTGAAATCCTATTCTCGTAGACGTTATGGTAAAGTGAATGATCAAATTGAAGCTGCTTGGGAAATCCTTTATCATACAATCTACAACTGTACTGATGGAATAGCTGTAAGTTCTTCATAATTGTTTGTGCTTAAACATCTAATCCTACATCTTGTGATTCTAAGGAGAATGGATTGCTAATCATTTCTTGTATATGAGGACATGTAATATTCTGGAGCTTCTGATATATTATATCATATATGCTAGATTAGTTCTGTTAGGGAGTCATCAGTCTAAGATAGTATGTGTGTTTTGGTTGAAGTCAAACTAGTTAATATCTTTCTAGCTAAAATTATGATGCAATTAGCTGCTCATTGCATCTCTCAGCATCTAATTAGTGAAAACTATACGAATATCCAGAACTAATTTCTGTCTTCAACTTAAAATGTATATCTTGCACATTGGAAATCCTTCACAAATTTCTTTCCTCGTATGTATGCTTGCTTATCAAATCATGTTCAGTTATCATAACCTATTCAGGAGAAAAGAGGAGATAAATCTTATATTAAAGCCATGATCTGAAAGAAAATTCTTCGAAGCACTAAATGTCTACATCCCAGTTTTCATGATTTGTCACTGGCATTTGTTTCTATCCCTCACCCTGGCCTCCTCCTTGTGCAATTTGTAGTTTCACAACACAGACTACATTGTGAAATTCCCTGACTGGGATCCCTCAGGGAAGACAGGAACTGGTATATCGGGGACTGATATGTCCAATCAGAACAGGATGCAACAACTTTCAGGGTTCCAGTGGAATAGACGGTTCCTTTTCTCTGAAAAAAGCTCCAGTCTACCAAAGCCTCACCTATGGTATTCTACTGAGGATGTCATCAAGGCATTAAAGCTATTCCTTGATGCAGGAAAAGAACTTTCTGGAAGCCTCACATATAGGTAAAGGCTGATTCTGACTTTCACAAGTGATGAAAAATGACACGTGATCCCTTTTATTTGCAGGCACATATAAAGTATATCCAACTATTCATTCTAATTCTTAAAAAGAGGGGTGAAAACTAAAATTTCCAAGAAATCTTTGCATCTGTACCAATAATGTTGATCCAAATTTGTCAGTTTAGAAGCCTAAAGAATTGCATTAGTGCTTTATTATGCATAAGAAGACTCTACTATTGTATAGATATAATCCAGATTAGGCATGTTATATTATTTAGAAAATATAGAAGAGAAAAGCAACATACCAAAAAAAGTAGTTCTTTCCTTCCCCCAATCTTATGTCAGGATACTGTAAAATGTAGTATCGAATGAACAAAATTAAAGCCACTTACATAATTAGCAACTTCAAATGTCTCAGAGCACCCTATAAAGCCTAGTGTTGTACAATGGTGACATTAGTGCTCAAGGGGAACTGCAAATCCGAGTAGCTACTTCTGAGCAAGAAGCCCTTACTCATATAAGTGGATTCTATGCCTTTCATGGCAAAGCAGCTTACCAGATGTCCCTTATATTGTACAGAATTCCATAATGCATGAAGAATATTCATTTTTGCGCTCAACCGATGGCTTCAATAAACTTACAAAGGCAAGCTGCTTGATGTTCTGCATCTGCAGGCTTTACCTTTTGTCAATATGAGCTTCGCCTCTCCCATTTTCCTTCTCCAATGCACCTTAAGATGAACCAATATTTCTAACAACAAGTCTGTAATTTTTAAAAGAAAGCGTCTGATCTGTTTAGTGGCTTTCTGTCAACAGTTACCTCAGAATTTTAGCAGCTTCTTTTTTATGATAAGAATTTTTCAAATTGAACCTGTTATTTGGATAATTTCTTTGTTATTTTTTCCATTCCCTTTGAATATTAAAAATATTTTTAGCTAAAAACCAGCTATTGGTTAAGCAACTTTTATGAGGAGCTGCTTTTTCCAAATGATCCTGTATGTTAGTAATTATTTTTTATAAACCAACAAGGGTTGTGGTGGAGTGGTAAGTACTCCTTCATTCTTAACCAAGAGGTCTTGGGTTCAAGTCCTCTTGGGTACGGAGTCGCCTTTGTTAGGGAGCGCTTTACCCCCCAACGTGGGACTTCCCAGCGCGAATCTGGATTTAGTCGGGCTCCAATGTGGGTACCGGACCTGATGGGAAACCAAAAAAAATAAATTATTTTTTATAAAGGCAATTTCAATAGCTGTACTGTTTTAAGAAAAAAATTCAAATTGCTTGTGAAGATACCTTTACTTCTAGGTTTGCGAGCTATTGCATAGGAGCGGGGGTTTTACCCTGTGCGCACCCAAAAGGGTAGCGGCTGCGGGTTTCCCTTGTCATCAAAAAAAATAAAAATACCTTTACTTCTAGTTCTGAATCCATTTTCCTTCAAGTATAATAAAACCCCAACTTTTACCTTAATAGTTGTGCCTAAGCTTGTGACCTCTAAATTGGGAGGAAGAGATTGCACCCAATGGTGTCAATGAAGTGGGTTGGGAATCATGAGGTCTCAAGTTTAAATCCTAGCATAAGCAAAAATAAAAATAAAACACCAGGTGATTTCTTCCTATCTGCCCAAGCCTTGTAGGACAGAATCACGAAGTAATTGTTGTGGTGATGGGAGATAGCAGGTACCCTGTGGAATTAGTCAAGGTGGGTGCAAGACGGCTCGGACACCACAATAATAAAAATACTGAGAGAAATGGAGTATAATATCTTAATAAGAAATTAATGGTGATGTACTGTTTTCATTAACTATATAATACTCTTGAAGAAACCTAAACCGAAAGTCTAGGATGTTTATGTGTGCTATTTCAGATAGTGGGTAGTAGAAATCAAGTTCATATTCCAAAACTACTTTTCTTCTTTTTTGATAACAATTCCAAAACCTTCGTTTCAAAACCATTTGATGTATTCGTGGATTTCACATTGTCTTTCATGTACATGGCATGCACTTTCTGATTAATAGGAACTGCTCGCTATGTTTCATTTTTCATGAAGGTTGTTGAGTCCCACATAGGATGTGGAAAGGGAACTTGAACTCCTTATATGATCTTGGGAAATTGTCACATCATGAGCTAGTTTTTGGGGTTATGTTAGGCCCAAGGTCCATTTCTTTGTCAAAGGTGTTTGTTGGATGGAATTTAAGAAAGAGAGACTTTTAACATAAAACTTAAAACACAAGATAACAAAAGTACCCTGTTAGTATCTAGCAGTCTTCTATATGCCATGTCAATTCCTATGAGAGCATGTTATTAATACAAAACGAAAATGTTGAGAATAAACAACTATCAAATACAGAAAGATCTTGAGTGTCATATAAAATGTAATAGAGAGAGTAGTTATTATAAATAAGAAACTTCAAAATCCTGTAGCAAAAAAGAAAGGCATTGCGAGGATTTTCAATAGAATAGAATGACAACTTCAACTCTGAAATTCTGGCCATTTTGATTTCACCTAAGGAGATGAATATGTATTATTCTTCTCATGTGCACAATGAAAATGATCATAAATGTGAGAATCACCTCTACTTCGGTATTTGGTTTCAACAGATATGATTTGGTGGATTTAACCAGACAATCACTTTCCAAGCTTGCAAACCAGGTTTACTTGGATGCAATATCTGCTTTCCACCATGAGGATGCTAAAGCATTGAGTCTGCATAGTCAGAAATTCCTTCAACTTATCAAGGACATTGACAAGCTTCTAGCAGCTGATGATAATTTTCTTCTTGGAACGTGGCTGGAGAGTGCCAAAAACTTGGCGATGAATTCTGATGAAACGAAGCAGGTGAGAACAGCTAAATGAAGATATCTTATATCTTCTGCCATTTGAGTTACTTGATTTAACAGGAAAGGAAAACGAGAGTGGAAGTTCTTAAATTAAATTTGCTAGTGATTCAAATATACCTTGTGTTTTTAGACTGATAGAAAAACAGAAGAATCAACCAAGTGAAATTAATAGATTCAATGAGCTTTTTCTCCATTTGCAGGCCATAGACTTTGTATGTTATAGAGTTTTCTTAGTTTGGGACATTTGTGGTGAACCCCAAACTATGACTCTTAGCATTAAATTATCCCCTCATTGACTCACATTACAAAGCTACATTCTTTTATCAGAAATCGTATGAGTAGCCCCCTTCGATTAGACCAACCCCATCACCCACCCCATGGAAAAGCTTGCTCTGACAAACACCCTCCCATAACCATTAGAGACCAGCTTCTTTTAGAGGATGCTATTTTCCAACTTATGGAATGACATGGATAATAGTAGGAAAATTGCAAGATGCAACATAAGGTAATCCTTAAGATTCTCCTTTATTATTTATTCAGCTTACACCAAGCTTTGAACAAAATGTCGTTATCTGATGAGGTTCTGTCTGCTGAATCCTTGGAGATAAATAATGTAACGAGTTCTTCATTACTGTCTACTTAATCCTTTGGTATTTTCTTTTTAGTATGAGTGGAATGCAAGGACACAAATAACGATGTGGTATGACAATGCAAAGTACAATCAGAGTAAACTTCATGATTATGGTAAGCTCTATTTCCATCAGATAATTCAGCCTCTTCATTTTTACTTCATATCATAAATATTGTTAAGAATTTTGATATTTTACTTGTCTTCAATCAGCAAACAAGTTTTGGAGTGGCTTATTAGAAGCATACTATCTTCCACGAGCATCGATGTATTTCAAGCTCCTGTCTAGAAGCTTGGAAGAAAAACTGGACTTCAGTTTGTTGGAATGGAGAAAGGAGTGGATAGCGTATTCAAATAAGTGGCAAGAAAGTACAGAGCTTTACCCTGTGAAGGCTCAAGGAGACGCTCTTGCTATTGCTACCGTTCTATATGAGAAATATTTCAGTTGAGATGAGATTATCCATTTCCAGAGTCAAACATGAACAGAAATGGAAAACTTTTTCATGACTGTACAACAAATAACGTTGGTTCTATGTTTGTTTCATCTCTCAGTGGATGATGTGTTTGATAGAATGTGTTGTTGGCTGTGACAAAAGTTGATTAATCTGGTTCTAATCTACTAGTTTCACAGCAGGTGGTTGCATGCCTCTCAAAGGAAATGTTCTCCCCTTTTACTTTAAACTCATGAGTTGATTGAAGTGCAGATTGATATAATTCACTGAGATTACCAACCACGGAACTCCCATAGAAGTGTTATACACCTTATTACCATCAACCACTGATATTGAAAAGAGAGCTATAGTTTTCATGGGACACCCCAGTATTTAGCAGTGTCCAAATCTAGGAAGTTGGTGAGTACTACCTGTTGTGAACAGCTATTCCTACTACAAATCCATCAACTTTCATTGTCCTACAATCATGCAACTGCAAGCATTCTTGACTGTTCTTGTTAATAACTTTCTGCAAGGTTCATCAATGGAACATCTTTACTGCAATTTCAGTTTCTGATTTCAATCTCCTCTAAAAAGAACTGTTAGTATATTATACAGACAATTGTACATGAGTTTAACCATTCAAATACATAAACATATTTTGCACAACACTTGTCTCTAATATCAACTAATTCCCACAATCCACAAAAGATATAAAAAAAACAAAAATGAATCAACCAAGGTTGCACATAAATTGTCAAGGTGCATCAGGTGGTTGACAGACAGAGGAATAAGCAGTTATTATAAGAATACACACTTGAAAGACTGATAGAGATTGCTTAAAAGTCATCTCTGAATAAGAAAAAAGAGCTACAAGATTTCACTATATACTCTACCTTTTTTTCTTTTTCCTCCAAGGTGGGAATGAGCAATTGGAAGAGTAACTCTATTGTACATGATGTTGTCTTCTACAACTTCTAATATTTTCACAATAACATGAGATCCTAAACCAATTCCATCAGCAAAGGGTCACCTGCTGCCATGAGTCTTATCAACTTTATAAATTCAGATTCAGTGGAAACAGCCAATGGGTGCACAGCTGGTACTTGAGCAGAATACAGTTTCAATGAATTGGTAGACGATTCTCCTGTCTTATAAACCATTTTATTCAGCAAGGTATCAAAATTCTGAGGTAAATCCATGGCCATGAAGAACATAGGTACAGCAATTTTCTGGTGTATATCAAGATCACCAACTAAGTCTACTAGATCAACAAAGTCCTGAACAAAACGCCGAGGAACATAGAACACCTCAGAGCCGCACAAGGCGATGCTCTGGTCAGTTGGACCACTCTCCTTGTAGTTGACTTGGAGGTGAACGGGCATTGTGCTTACCACTTTCTTCACCAATTCTGCTTGCTTTACAAACCATGAAGAGTCCTTTCCGTTAATCATGTTTCGAGACGTAGGCACCTGATTCAATTGATTGTGGGATGAATATTTTGCCTTTTGAGATAATTGAAATTCATGATGTAAAGGGTATATTACCTTATTGGCGATCCACAACTTAGATTTGTCGGCTTGCAAAAGGTTCCAGTAGTTCAAAACTGTATTGTCCTGTAGGAAGAGAAATCCTTCCGTGCTATTGAATCTTTCGAGTATCCTTGGAAGATACCTGAGAGACGATTTGAGTGTCAGCAACAAATGTACAAATCGACTCCTTCAACATAGAATTGATCAAGTTTTACAAAGCAACAAACAAGTTCTAAGTACTAATTGTATTAAACATGTCTTATTATAAATTACAGAAAATGGCTACACAATAGAAAGAAATGTACAAGTCACCATGAACCATTCATCGAAAAAAGCAGAATATTTGCAGATTGTGACCAGTTTCGTGCGAAAGTTTCACAATATCATATATTACTACAAATAGGATTTAACAGTTTCTTCTTCATTAAGGAATATTACCTATAACTGTTAGCCAGCTTAATCTTGATGAATTAGGAATTATTGTACAAATATTAATACACATCTCGAGTTGGGGAGTAAAGTTTTAATTGCCTGGTAGGTATTCTTAGCTTGGGGTGTCCAGCTGCAGACTGTATATACACATGTAGGCTGTAGCATTACTCCATAATCAACATGCCATCCGTATTTCTACTACAGGATGCCAATTCCACCATCTCTGGTCCATTTAAATTTCATACCCATCAAATTTCTGTTAATCTCACTATAGTTATGCCAGTAAATGACCGTACTGGAAAAAGAGCTCCAAGAGATGTAACTTGAGACCTTTCATTTCAACATGCTACCAGCAGTTATCTTCATCTCTCTGTCTCACCCTTTCTTAAGACATACTAGCTACTGGAAGATGATATTCTTTCCCAGTGGTAGACTAGAGCATATTTTTCATGGATAATTTACAGCTTTCCTTGTGAATAGAGGTTAAGAACAAAGGAGGTCAATGTTCTTACTACCCAAGCTGGGAGAAGTCCAGTCTAACTATTCAAGTAAAAGGGAGGAGAAATCAAATGTAAACATCATGCTTGGAGGCAAGCTATATGCAATATATTTCCAAGAGACAAATTAACAAGTGGAAGATGAGACAGTAAGAGAATGAGATTTCCATGGACGAGAGCATATTTCCTACAACAGTTTAGATTTCACTACAGTCAATCAAATACATAAGACCATCCAAAAGACTTTACACCATACTTTGTGCTTTGAATCAAGAAAAGATACCACACCTTCCTTTTTTATGTGTGTAATTGTCCAGATGGCATTGCTATATAGGTTTGGAAATGCCTTGGAGAAGTTGAAGTTGTATAACTAACGAGTTAATGTTATATTATAGGGAGGAACATTATTAAATGAGTGGAGAAACAGTATCTCAGTTTCGATATATAAGAACAATGGAATAAACAAAATTATCCAGTAACTGTAGTACCAAAAGTGAGTCATACAAGTTTTAGAAGAAAGAAATCCATGTCAAATATATAAATGCCATAAATGATAGGTACAAGGGAGTAATACCAAAAAGTTCCCCATTACTTTGTTTTATATCAAGGATCTACCTTGAACCTCTACTTGTTTACCCTAGTTATGGATTAACTAACCAATAGTATACAAGATGAGGATTCATGGGGAGTGTTATTTGAAGATGATATTAATTGACGACACTAACAAAGACGTCAATGAAAAGTTGGAAGTATGAAGATGTACCCTAGAAAGTAAGAGTAATTACATGAGTGGAAGTAAGGCAGAATAGTTGCACTACAAGTATAGTTCCCATAAGAAGAATGACAGTCATGTACATTAGATTGGATTTTGGTGCCTAAAGGTAGAAAATTCAATCACAAAGACAGTGGCATGACATGAAGAAATATCACATAAAATGTGGTTGAAATGGAGAAGAGCTACAGGAGTGATCATCGATGTGAAGATGTCTAACAAAGTGAAAGATAAATAATATAGAATGGTTGTGAGACCAGTAATGTTACATGGAAATGCCTAGGAGGCCCATATCCACAAGATGAGTGTCATCAAATACAAACATTAGACTGGATATATGGTTATATAGAATTAGAAAAGATTAGAAATGAGCACATGGATAGATGGTCTATGTAGCACACCTAAAAGGATAAAATTATAAGGATAACCAGAGATTGTTTGGCCATGTATTATGTACACTTCAAAATGCACCAGCCTACAGGTACCATACTATGATGATTGAAGAAGATAATGGAGGAAGGTTGTCCCAAAAGATCAACAATATCTTGGAATCGATACATACCTAGTGAACAATAGAACACTATGGAAGCAAAGGATCCATACTTGTTGTTATACTTATGTAAGTCTGGTATTTTGAGGAGTTCAAAAGTTCTGTTTAGACTGATAGATTATACATCGATGCAGGGAACATAAGTGCAAGATTTATAGAACTTAAAAAGGTAAGATTTAGAGAACCTCTAATTATAGATAACCCCTCATTTGTCTCATAAATATGGATTACCTAGTATAGCAATGAAATGATTCCAAATAGAGCAAAAGGTATATAGACGATGCGTTTAATGGGTTAAGAGGTAGTTGATTGATTAGTTCAATAGCTTGAGGGATAAAAAAAATTCAATTTAAGGAAACATGACAACTATACTTGGACAAACCAAAAGAGAAAGGAAGCCATTTTTTTCCTGTGAGGATGTATGCTTTAGGATGTCAAAATGTATGCATCAGAAAATTATGTGGACATAGAAAATGTGCTGCAAAATGATGGGAAGTAATACTTTGTGTTCCCCATATCCTTGAGAAGACATTCCATTAGATGGTAATACTAATTACTAAAATTCTAACAAGCTATAAGTACACTCACTGTATAATGAAAAGAATGATGATGTATACTTACTTGTATACTTGGTCCAACTGTCCTTGCTCAACAGCAAGATCTGCATCAGCTTGTGTTGACAGAATAACCACAGTTTTGAACACTCTTCCATATAACAATCTCCATTCTAATGCAGTTTGTTGCACAGGTCCAGCGACAAACATAATTAGCACAACATTGCCAAAATTCTTCCTCCACCTTATCAAGTTCCCGATTTCATAATTCACCGTACCTGATTCCTCAACCCCAAGATGTACAGAAGGTAGTTTTCGGGGGACGAATTCCTTTTTATCTCCACGTTGAACAGTTGCCTTTTGCAGATCCAATTGTACTGCCATCAGTCTTGGCTGCTGATACCCTACAGCAGCCAAGTCATGCAACCATGCAGCTGTAAATTTGACATCATTCTCGCTCCAAAACCCCTCTAGTGCCATTGTATGGCTCAATTCTAAGATTTTCTCATACAGCCCTTGTTTTTCAGATCTCCAAGAAACTAAAAATTTGATCAAGCGACCCACATTTACATGCAAATCTTTTTCCTCTGAAAATGGGTATGCTTCAACTTTGTCATCTCTGTGTACCGAAGGAGGATACACCACAACAAATCCACCGATTTCCCATAACAACCGTTGTGCCCAGTAACCTCTTAAGACATCAGAAGCCATTGTGCTCACTGACACTGGAAGCATCAATGACCAAAATGCATTATAGTGAAACAACGTGTTGAATGAATTGATTGGCACCATTAGACTTTGAGGCAATGCCACTTTCGGGGCATGTTCATCAAATATAATATCAAGTGCTTCTGATCCAACCTTCCTTGTAGAATAAAAAACCGAATCAACATCAGGTAGCCCATTTGATATTCCCTGTTGTATGTACTGTCGTCCTCCAGACACTTCAGTATAGAACTCTTCATGATTTACAAAACCAACACTTTCCAGTGGCAATCCTCTAGGCCAAACTGACCTTTGTCCGAAATGTATATAAGGATTGACAACAGTCTTATTCTCAATCTCAAGACTATACTGCAAAATCCTCTGTTGCTTAGCAGCAGCATCATCCAACTCCAAATCAAAATGTTTCCCAAGATCCCCACCAATCACTTCCCCACGATCATCAGCATCAAATATTCTCTTTGCACCATGTTGGATTGCAAAAAGATACCCAACACTCTTCCTCACATAAGAATCATAAGGAAGGAAATCCGTCACCCTAAACCCCAAACTCGCTTGTTGTTCCAGAGAAAGATATATAGCACCTTTCAAGTTCCAATCTTTCGGGGTTCTCGAATTGCCTATTGCAAGAACTTGCCAACCCTTTAACCTAACAAGACTTTGGAGTGGACCAGATGGGTAATCTGATACAGACACAATAATCCATTGCTCCGAATGAAACGACGAAAAGGGAGACGACTTATCTACAATCGGCTGAACTGAATCAAGATCAAGTTTTGGTAACTTTGGTTTCTGAGGCTGACTTTGGTGGGAATTTTGGAAGCATAGGATTGTGGTGGGTACACTAGAGGTACGTAAGTAAAACAGGGCTGCCACACTAATAGTCAACAACGAAACAACAAATAGTTTAACAGAGTTCTCAGATACCCATGTGGAAAAATCAAGATTTTTAGTCTCAGAATAGTGTGAAACTTTGTGTTTCATAAAAAGGGGTTTTGAGGGTTTAGGAGATGAATGATCTTGGACCATCATTATATACACTATTTTCTGAAATGGGTATTAGATTTAAAGCTCATTAACACCACACCCACTTCGTCTTCTTCAAATCAAATCAAGAAAACAAGAAGAAAATCACAAGATTTACTGCTACTTTCAACTTGAACTGATAAAATTAAAAAGTATATATTGTGATCTAAGACTGTGAGTCTCACCTTTGCAGTGTAAAGGGGTTCTTGAGCTTGAATCGCAGATTCACTCAACAGGAAGGAAAGACACACCGACAGTTTCGTTTGTTTGTTAACATTTCCTTTTCGGTATTCAATGCTACACGCGTTTGAATTGGCGGCGCGTGAGACTCATAACTTTATTTATTTAGTTTTCTATTGGTAGCTGGTTATCAATCAATGTCACAGTTGTAACAACTAAATTTTTTATTATAACTAAAAGACAAATGGCTCAAATATATAATCGAATTTTGAAAAAAGACTCATTTATGTTATGAGTTAATATCTTATATGATCACTCAACTTATACTTCTTTTCATAGAAAGTCACTCAACTTTCATTTATAACCTCAAAGTCATTTAATTATGAATTTTTCTCACAAAAAGTCACTCAACTAATAGTTTTTTTCATAGAAAGTCACTTAACTTTCTTTTATAACTTCAAAGTCACTCAACTATTTATATTTCATTTAGAAAGTCACCCAACCAATTTAAATATGTTTTGATTAAATTTTGTTGAAACACAAATTTTGTTTTAAACTATTTTTTTAAAATAAGAAGATATGCATTTTAATTTATTTTTAAATTTTTTTTATTGAGTTGTTTTAAATTATTATTTTTAAAACTAAGAAATATTCATTTGAATTATTTTATTAAATTTTTCTGCGATACAATTTTTATTTAAAGTAATTTTTAAAGAAAATAACTATTGTGAACCTAATACAAAAATAATAAGATTTACACGGTAGTATTTTTTTAATCGAAAATGATGCATTGCATTGCATCCACCGTTACTAGTGCTGGTGCCTGGCAGCATAACATTTTTATTAAAAAGATCGTTTTAATAAATTGGTATTCAAACAAAATTAAATAAAATAACTAAAATAAGTATCTTACTATTTGTTTTTGTTCAGAAATTAGTTTAAAATAAAAATTGTGTTTCAATAAATTTAATAAAATAATTAAAATGAGAATCTTATTATTTTTTAAGAAATTAGTTTAAAACAAAAATTATGTTTTAATAAATTTAATAAAATAATTAAAATGAGCATCTTATTATTATTATTATTTTAAAATGTTTTTCAACAAAATTTAATGAAAACATATTTAAATTGGTTGGGTGACTTTCTAAATGAAATATCAATAGTTGAGTGACTTTGTAGGTAAAATATTCATAGTTAAGTGACTTTGAAGTTATAAAAGAAAGTTGAGTGACTTTCTGTGAAAAGAACTATTAGTTGAGTGACTTTTTGTGAGAAAAAATTATAATTGAGTGACTTTGAGATTATAAATGAAAGTTGAGTGACTTTCTGTGAAAAGAAGTATTAGTTGAGTGATCATATGAGATATTAACTCTTTATGTTATCCGTTAAAAGTTTATGATATATTTAAGTTTTTTTCATTTTAAAAAAATGATTGATTAATGAAGTGGCTGAATTATAATTGACCACGTGTTGAAAAAAGTTTTGCAAAATCGAAACTTTTTTTAGTTAACAAATAATGACATAGATGAGCCTCTTCTCAAACTGAAATAACATAGATAAGCCAAATTTTTAACGATGTCATAAATAAATCTTTTCTCAAAATTCGATCACATATTTAAGCTTTTCTCAAACTAAAAAGATTAAAAGTAGTTAAGATATAAATAACTTTTTTGGATATCATGAACATTGTTTATAATAAAAGGGGGTCATATTTCTGGTAAATCATTTTCAAACAACTACAACTATAGTTGTGTCACGAAAATGAAAGAAGCAGTAAATTATTACATTTTTATTAAATATAAGTCATTTAAACATTGAAAAATGAATATTATTTAATAGCAAGAGTAAAACAAATACAAAATGGTGAAATATTCATTGATTTTATAAACTGAACAAATATTGTTAGACATCCCAAAGTAATAGTATAATGAACAAGTAAAGATGAACCGAGGGAGTATAATTAAGGAATTTAAGAATAAAACAATCAATAATATGTTTGTGTCTGAAGAAAAGAAAGCACTTTCTTTTAGTATTTGTAAATTTAATACATCTCTAGTAAAACAGGCGTACGAAGACTCAGCATGGCTCTTCGATGGAATTATTGGTTTTTTATTACAACTTAAAATGTTTATTTTCCTAAATATTGGTTGTTAAATAAATTTTGAGTGTATAAATGTGTACGATATATAGCAATACTAAAAGAAATTGAAAGTTGAAGAATTAGTAATGGTAATAAATATAGAGTAATCTATCTAAATTGGACAGAAAACCAGAAAACCAAAAAACCAAAGTTATGTTTTGATATACAAACTTGAGGATTACATTAGGCAATAATAATTGATTGAAAAGCAACTGAACATAATCAGTCATCTTGTTACTTATTTTTCATGTACTGAATATCATTAGTACTGCATGATACCTTTCTATGACTTTACTCCTAATAACAATTGTATGTTATCTGCAATGAAGAATATCCTGGAAACTACCCTATATCCTTCTCTCAAGTTTCTTTGCTCCTTTTTTCTGTTAATGGAACAAAGGACTTTTTTGTCAGACTCCAGCAAATCGAGTTTATCAGTGGTTGGATGGATATCTGTCAGAGTAAATTATATCCAGAGGTTCATTTAGTCTCATAAGATAGCCTCTGCCAATTTGCTGTTACTAAGGAAGAGTTGTCGCGGAATATCACATTTGTGGAGACTTGATACAGTCTCAGCTTGTGTCAATGTCAAAGATCCTGTTAATGCTAGCAATGGTTCTAACAGAAAAGCTTGACTCTCATTCTTCCATCCATCATCCCTTCTCATTTTTTCAAGTAAAGCATTGCTACTGTCTATACCTGCGCCATGCCAAGAAACGTATGAAATCATGGTTTTTGTCCAATTGACCGTTGCCTATAGAATTTTTTTTATCGTTGAACTAACCTGAAAGGTAGCCTCCATGGACATAGCCACTAAACTTTTCACTTGTGTGTTCTCCTGTGAAAAATATCCGTCCCACTGGTTCCTGATGAAAGAAAGAATGTCATTGCAACAAGAGCATTAAAGAAGTAGTTTTCTCAAGCATAGTTTGTTCCCCATTACACTGGCTAATCAGAAGTTTGAGGAAGCTATTTCCAATATCATTGTGGTTCCAATTGATAGTTCTGTAATTTAAATAAGTTAAGAGGAAAGTTCGAAAATCAACTTATATACAGGTGTTCCCAAAAATTTGATGGCTCAATTTAATTAAACGTTGTTTTGCTATTATAACAAACAGTCTCTGAATATTAGAGTTGGCAGTCTTTTCTAGTAGTCCTATTCTATGTAGTCTTGACATAGAAGACTCGCAAATGAGACAATTCTTCTATGACACAATTGTACAATTTTATCAAGATTGTCAATAGTCTCATGACAATTATTCAAAATTATGTAAATTTGTTTAGATTGGACGCTGTAAAATTACTATTGCCAAGTGAGAAAAGAAGAAGACTGCTGACCTTAATATCATGGACGAGTTGATGATTTGCATATATGGGGTAATTACTGTAGCTACCACGCTGAAACCGATTATTCCACCAACGTGGGACTAATATGTCGGTGGCATTGGGAATGTCAGGCCCAAACATGTTTCTTAACACTTCCATTGCTTCTCTTAATGTGTCTTGATCAGATTGAGCTTCCACACGTTTTGACTCACCATTTGTCAGGGTTACCACCAGCATATTGGAGCCCGGATAAGCATTTTCCATGTGCTGATGACATGAAAACAGATCAGCATTAACAAACAGCTAGGAGCAGTTCTTGAGCACATAATGATGACTAGATGATGCATTCAGCAGCCTTCGAATGAATAGGTCCTCCATATTATAAAGCTAGTTGAAAAAGTTTCAACTGAAAAAACAGTAATCTGAAGTTGATGCAATGTAATGTTGTATTCTCTCGATGAGATATCTTAAGATAAATAATTGGTGGTCAAGTTTCGTAAAAAGAGTAGCATTTTTATGTTATGTGTATGTACGCAGAAGCCAAAATTATGCTCAAATGAGTGTACCATTGTATAACCAAGAAATTTCTTCGTGCCTAATCAATAGATGTACACAAGTTAAGCACTATACTGATGTTCACATAAGGAAGTGATGCTCAGGAATAACATAGTGCATTAGAAGGACCGACATCATTTTTAAACTCATCAAGAACCTCTGAGATTAGTTACTGGGATATATATATATATATTTATATCAAGAACAGACGCCTCGCCTACCTGTGCTAATAAGAAGAAAAAAAGGTAACTGGATCTAATCCTACAGATAAACACATTTAGATAATTTGAGCTACCCCATCAACAGTACGGCTTATGCCAGAGAAAAGGAATTGTAGAACTGCAAAGCTAATGCAAACACATTATACTATATATTAGAAATACTGTAGGGATGTACTTCTGATGACACTGATACAATGGGATTCTGTGATTGCAAAGTCAAGTGCCTGGTAGTAGATTAAACAAGAGTCTGCAAATTTCTCCAGATTCATTAAGATGCACGTACAGAGCCAGGATTACTTGATGTTAATAAAATGTTAAAGTACCTAATGTGGGCCATATCATCACAAGTAATTACAACATTGCATATTATATTAGCTAAAGCACAGTTCAGATCATCAGTTTCCTGCGTTAATCCATTTGTTAGACAGACAAATTACGGCTGTCACACATGGTCTTGTCTTATTAAGAAATATACATAGAATGAGCTTGATATCAAGGTCCAGATTCCTTATGGTGATTAAATATATGGAAATAATAGATTATAATAAGGAAAGATACTTGAAGCAAAGTCACCCTACTATTAAGCCCCTTATAGTATTTAAGGCAGTCATTTTGTTGCAAGGTAGCAGTATCTTTGTATTAAATAATAATTTCTATTTGGACAGAGAAGAGAATGAAAAAGAAGTCCTCTTATCAACTATATCCCTGAATGTTAGAGGACTTGAAAAAAGGGTAAGATGAAGAAGTTGTCATGCAAGTAATGAACTAAAAGAATGCAGCAATATGCATTAGAAAGATACAAGATTATGACAACAAATTGTGCAAACCTGCCAGAAAGTATAGTAGCCTCTTCGCTCGTGAGCATAGATAAAGAACTCCTTTTCAGGTTCACAAGGCCAGAACTTATAAGGGAACTTGAGAAAGATCTTTGTATAAATCATCACATCTAAGTTTCTGACGGCTTCCATCTTCCATCTCTGTTTCAATTAATACAGATAAGAGCATAACTTAAAAATTAGTAATACAAATGGTGAAGCTGATATCAAGTGTATTTGAAACCGCATTAAGAAAAAAAGTTGAACAATTGACCGTTTCATTAATAATTTGATTACAAAATTAATAAGTAGTTTATCTAGCACAAGAGAGATTTCTATGTTCACTAAAACAAATAAAGTTACTCCAAGTACTGCTAACCAACCTGTTTTGTTCGCTATCAATTAAATATATCAGTTAACCTTATTTAATCAATCAAAAAAAAAAAAACAGCAGCCAATTATTTATTTTTATTAGCTACAACTACGAATTGTCATTTCTAATAACTGATGATAAGCAACATCACTATCTGGATTCTTTAATGTATTGGTAGGTTTTACTCCACTAAATAAAAATAATAAATTTAGGAAATGGTCCAATTTGAAACCACATCAAGAAAAGAAGCTGTATATCAACTGCACATTACAGTTCAAGTAGTCCATACTTGGCACATAACCAATTAAATCATGAATGTATGAGTAGAGACCATTTTAATACGTAAGTTCAGAAATTAATGCGGGTAGTTCACGGTCTAGAAATGCTGAGTATTTAATATCCCATAGATTCAGAATCTCAATAATTTGCAGGTGACCAACTTTAGATTGTCTAACAGGAAACAGGGGACCCCTCCCATATTAAATCCTAGCCATAAGCCTCAACCTATTACTACTAACATTATTGTACTGTAATAAGTGCGATGTACTTTTTGTGAACATCAAAGACTTAAGATCTCACCAATCCATCCATGTGCACGTGAACCAAATATACGTGTTGGCTTTAAATTATTTAGCAGGCCAGGGCAGAGCGGGGAGAGGCAGACATAAAGATTTTCTCTAATTCAACTTTATGGATATGTTAGATTAAAATATTAGATTCAATGATGCAATATGCGGAATGGAAAGAGTTGGGAGACGTACAGGTAAAGGGGGTGAGAATGAAATGAGGTCGCTTTGGAGAACACCAATGCTAACAGACAAAATGACATAATTGGCTTCGTAAAGGGGACCATCTTCTGTAGTCACCAAGACGCCGTTTCTCGAGTGCTGCACTTCCCGAACAACCTGCCCCAATATCATCCGTGAATTGTGAATTACTACACCACACCAATATCATCATATATGCACCATTTCACAACATCAACACAAACAAACACAGTGGCCTAAAAAGGACAAAAAACCAATCTCATCTACAAAGTCAAAACTAGTAAGTAAAAAATACATAACACTGTATTTTGAATCAGTTGGCTAGCCTCCTCTTTGCTACGTTTGATTGCATTTATGTAAAAGTCCCATTTTCTAAAGGCATGAAAACGAAACATAGTCAATAAAAATACTAGACATCATACATGAATATGTCATTTAATTTGGTTTCAGCTGACATCTAATCTCTTCAACTTTTGGTGTGCACAAATAAATACTTAAATTCGTATAAAACTGAATAAGTAGATACACATATCCTACGTGTCATAACACACATAGAATGTGGCACTGTTTGACTTAACACGATATTTAAAACAAAATGACGATCTTTGAAACTTGTGATTTAAAAAAATGCTTAGATATTTGTGTGAATTCAAATCATTTTATTAAAAATAAAAGATGAATTTTAAAATAAAATTATTTTTAATTATGCTAAGTAAGAACTAAAAAGGAAAAGTATCACCTAAAATGACAAGGTGGGAGTATATAATATGTTAGAACAGGAAAGTTCTCTCTTTATGGTACCCATTATAATGATGAGAAACAAGTCTTTTGTCATTTTATTAAACTCTTATCATCATATCATATCAAACAAATGAATCCACACACAAAAAAAGAGATCTTTATTTTGTATGAATCGAATATCACTTTCATGGGTTATTCGTTTTCTTTTTCCATACCTTTTTACTTTTCTTGATTTATGTCATCTTCCAATAACAAACTGTCACGAGTTTACTTTCACAAGTGATGAAAATCTCTTTAAAATTATATCCTTTTTGCGTAGTAAAGCACATTTAGGAAGATTTTTCAATTAAAAAGATAAAAATAATTGTAAAAAATGTCCTTTTCTAGAGACTCTTGGTGGGTCATCAATCAATCTTAACAGACCCAAAAAAAGAAAAGGAATGATAAATTATACCATGCAATAAAAAAATAAATCTTAAAAAATCTTATCAGTTTATTCATCATCATCATCATAAATTGACCCATCAAGAGTAAATATAAATTACCGTATTGAGCTTGAGTCGGCTGTCCATAATTTTACCCTCAGAGGTAAAAAGGAAATTTTCTGCCATTTTATAAAGCAAATGTTCATATCCTCTTTCATCAGCAACCAGAAATTCTCTTTCACCAAAATCTACATATGTTGATATTGGCTCAACCTCTGTAAAATTCAAAACCTTTTTTTGTAAAAAATGTATTCCTAATTACATCGCGATTATTCTCTTTAAAAAAAAATACTAACTCAAAATACAATGAATTGATAATTGACCTGCCATTTCAAAGTCATGGAGAAAAAAATCAATCGCCAGTTCTATTGGTGTTTTTGGAGTACTGCAAAAAAATAAATCGAAAATGTCAATTTTTGTTAAAATAAGAAAAAAACAGTGTGGTTGTATGAGTAATTGTGGATCATACGACGGCGTTTCAGCAGCATCTTCGGTGTTTTCATTATGATTTCCTTCTTGGCTTCTCAGTTTCTGAATCGCGGAGTCCACCGCCTTCTTATACGAGTCCGCCGCTATTCCACTAGGAAATATCTTCCCACTGTAACACAAAAAAATCAATTTAAGAACAATTTACAGTTGAAATACTTTTTTTTTTCTAGTAATTTTTACGAACCTGTGATCATAGATGTTGTAACGAGCATTACTGTAATCGGAGAAGCATGTTCGTAGATTAGCCTGAAGTGCAAGTTCCCATACAGGATTAGATTGTTTACCGCCGACACCGGCGATCCAACCGGCACCGAGTTCCGCCGCTACTCCGCCGAATTCCTCTTTCCTTATCCTACCGCCTATCTTATCAGCCGCCTCCAATATCACCACATCATCCACTCCATTCTCCGATAACACCTTCGCCGCCGTTAATCCTACATAAAATTGATCCACAGCAGGGGCGACTCTAATAAATCGGTGGCCTAAAGCCAAATCCAAATGAAGCCTTAAATTTGAATTTTTTTTTTATTAAGTTTATTATAGCAAATTATTTAATCTTTCTTGAGACATAGTACTCATAATTTATCAAACTTCTATTACTTCTTTACTCTTTTATGAAAAGTCTATATTTTCTATAAATAATACTCAATATTTTTTTAGAAAAAATATGTATAACATATTAATTTTTTTAAAATGAGGCCCCTCAAATTTTGGGGCCTAAGGCGGTTGCTTTTTTTTGTAAGGGGTAGAGATTTATATACACTTGCTCACGTATATCTCTTGTCCAGATTTAATTAATTGGAAAAGTGGAAAAGATAAACAATCAAGGAAGAAGAACAGGGGAGTGACCGAGTGAGTACACCCGATGAAAGAGAACAGAGTTCGAGCCTAGTTTGTGAGAACAAGTGCTAAAAACACTTATTATTTTACCCAAACAATCCCAAAGTACTTAAAAAGTTAAGCACATCCACAGTTCCACTCATACAATAATTCAAATCAAAACTCACATTTCTCTCCGGTGAATGCAGAAGCATGTAAAAACAGAATTGCAGATCCAGAATTCAGATTTGACAAGTATGTACTATTTTTTCGCATATATTTGTACTTAAATGTCGGAATTGACGGCGATAAATTACCTGAGATTCCGGCTCCGATGATGATTACAGAGGACCGACGGGGAATTTCCATGGAAGAGGAAGCAGAGAGTGTGTTGAATGTTGAGTTTTTAGAAGAGAGATGATAATAGGAGAACAAATAGCGGGAGGCAGTTTTTATAGTTTGTTTTCAACAGAATATTAGGGGTCTCTCTATTTCCTGTTTTTTTCTTCTTTTTCGAATCCATTTTCCTTTAATTTACTCTGCTTTTTACTGTATTAGGAATTATCCAATAAAAAATCATTTAAAAAAAAATTCCAATTTTAATATACTCTTGTTCAATAGGAATTTGAGTACTTGCATATATCAATTTTAATATTTTTTTAATTTCAGATTATATCATATAATATTTTTTTTTAGAGAGAAGTATTGAAGACACTCCTAAATTCGACATGAAATATCAATTTTATTCCTAAACTATTGACAATCTTAAAAACACTCATTTATTTGACTAACTGAACTTAAATACACCCGATCTTGCAACATAATTTTTCACTTGAAATTTGTATTTTCTTTGAAAAGTGTTAGTTACAATTTTAATGTCCCTTTTTCTTTCTCTAACAAAATATATATTATGATATAATTAATGTTAAACCCTAAATAGAGTTCAACAACTAATTGAACAAAATTTTGGCTAAAAATGAGTGAAATAATGATAACTCAAAATATTTTTATTCTCAAGAGAACTTAACTTGATAGGTAGAAATAATCTTAGCTTCAGACTTTTCATTTCATTCTTAGTATAAGATTAATTTATAGTCACACAAAAAATCATGATTCATTTTAAATTATAAATATCAAGTATTTTTTAAAGCTTTGTGTTTAATTTTGCGTCTAGCTCGAACTAAATACCAATATTTAATTATGTAATTAATGTAATTTGTCTAATAAAACCAAAAAGTCAAATTCACAATTCAAATGTAAGATTATACGAATAAATATGGAATTAAATTTAATGTTGCAAAGTTACATTTTTTTTTTAAAAAAGAAGTTATTTGCTAATAAATCTAGTAAGTACAGTAAGTATCACTATAAATTTTCTACCATATTAGAAGAGTCAGTGAAAATGCTATTACCGTTAATTAAATACCGTTAATTTTTTTTTAATATAGTGTCCAACGGTCCATACATTTATGTTAATAAATCATACATTTAACTAAACAATGTTTAGACAAATAAATAATGGTAAGTTAAAAATATATAGGAAAGAAATAATAATGTATGCTGAGGAAAGAAGTGGCAAGTAAATTGTCCAAAGAGTGAGGTTGGGCCCACACAAAGGGTAGCTTTACAGGGACCAAATATAATAAAACATCTAGAAGAAACAGAATTTTCCACCAAAGCAATTGCAATTGTCTTCTTCTTGTATTTTATGGTTTTGGTCAGGGATGGAATCAATTTGTTTGAGTTATTTTGATTTAGAATGATTTTTTTTAAAAAATAAGTTTTTTGAACATAAAATGTAAAAGAGTAAATTACAGATTTTTGAATTTTTTATTTAAAAATAAGTAAAATGTATCGAAATATTTATTAATTATGTGATCTAAATATATCATGTAAAAAAGTCTTAATAATTTATTAATTTTGAACAATAAGAAAATCTCAACAATTCATCTAATATGAAAGAGATGAAATATTGTCTTGCCTCTTTTCACGCTAGATATAACTTATTAAGTTACTCATATTTAATAAAAGTAGAGTGATGGCTTCTATTTAAATATTGTGTTATTAACGGTATAGTTTTATTAATAATAAGGTTTATTCATATCAGTGTATTAAAAGGCAAGGTGTTTTATATCGTACATGGCGAGGTGTAAGTCTCGAGACACGAGGCGTAAGTCTCATGTATATTCAATTTATAGTTTTATTACTAATAAAATAAACAAAAGTAAATCTTTCAACGATTTAGGATTTTTATTTGAGATAGGTGTTAATAATCAATAATGAAGAAAAAAAGTATTACAATTACTATTTGAGAAATATAATTACACCAATAATAAAAATATGATGTAAAGCAAAAAAGGTTAAAAAAATAAATTTAAAACGCTCGGGCGTACGGTTTTACTCCCAGGACTTGCGTTTTAATGCTCGGGGCTTACGCCTCAAATTTTAGGACTTACGCCTTATGGATCTACGTCTTTAATTTACGCCCCGGAGCGTTTTTGGTACGCCCCGCCCCAAAACTCGCCCTGAGACTCGCCCCAAAAACGTTTTTGAAAACACTGATTCATACAATATATAGATGAACTATTATGGATGATGTAGTTTCCACAATATCTCTAACGAGAGCAGATAATATAAAAGAAAGAGATACTTCAAAAAATATAAGGCTGACTACTTTTCATATTTGGATCCTTTAATTTCATTACGTATATTGTTAATAGATCTATCATTGTATTAGCCTCCCTTGATATGTGCTACTCTATGATTCTTCCATTTATTGGAGCAATGATCTTCAATCCACATAAATAGTATGTGAATATATGGGAGTATTGCTATTAAGGGTATAGCTAAAAACAATTGAATCAATTTTAGGTTTGAATTCCTAAAATTTGGGTACAATTAATTTGAGAAGTGGTGGTACATTGCATTTACAAATTAGTTAATTGTTTTTTTGTTTAAGATCAATTTGCAATAAGAGATGTCGTCATTTTAATTATAAATTTATAAAGATAACATTATAAAATGCTCCTTGTTTTCCTTTCTAATTAATTATTCTCTTCATTTCAAAATAAGTGAATTATTGAGGTAATGCACACGGCACACCCACTAAGAAAAAAATTAGGACATAAATCGAACGTCACTTTCCACTTTTTTCTTTTTAGTTATTCTCAAATTATTTTTGAAAATATCAATAATTCAAAATAAAATCATAAATATGAGCAATTAACTCTCTTAAAATTAAGATGAGATGAGGGGCAAAAATGGAAAAAAATTCCAACAATTCTCTTGAACTTTGAACAATTCACTTATTTTGAACTATGAAAAAACCCCTCAACAAATCACTTATTTTAAAATGAAACGGAGTATATAATTTCTTAAATTGATTTAAAATAAGTGATTTCTAAGAATTGGAGAAGACGTTATCTTTTTATTCTTCCCCAAAGTTACGATTACTTCTTAAATGATTGACAAATAAGTTTCTACAAAAGGCTTGACAATTTCATATGAATAAATTTTAGAAGAAATAAAAGATTTAATATAGTCAATGATATTTTACTTCCAAAGTGGTTTTTTCTCTTGTACAAAACGCTAAAACAATCACATAAGAAAGAATAGAGGGTGTAATCTATTGGATAAATACAAAAAAAATAAAAATTTCTTTCAGTTTTGAAACTGAACAAATACTATAGAATAATTATTTTTAATAATAATGAACAAATAAAGATGAACGTTGGATATAAGATAATTCCGATGAGAGGTATTTGTTTGTGGGGTCAAAGGAAAAAGGAGTATGAAGTCAAAATTTAAGAACGTGAATGGCATTGACGGAAAGAAAAAGAAAAAAGAAAAAAGAAGCGGCCGTGTTGTATTGTTAACAAACACGTGTGCACAGTTAGCACACGTGCGCATTTTATTTAATAATTATCTCATCCGTGTTTCCCCACAGCTGTCACAGCTATTGACACGGCAACAACACTTGCTTTTTAAATATTTTCTTAACTCTAATTTTTGTTTTATCTTTAATCAAGTAGGAGTATTAATTAATCTAATTTAATTTTGACACCCAAATTAGATAATTGGAATGACATAACAACATGGCGATATTGAGTTTCTAAAAGATAATGAAGTATAGTTAGAGTGAGATAAATGAGTGTGGATTGAGTAAATGTACTTAATAGTATAAAGTTTCTTTAAGGTAATATTATTGCTTATGAGTAATCTTAATTTAATTTATTTTTCAAATGTACTAAGAAAATTAAGTTTATTAAAGTATGATAAGATTATCATATTTCAAACTTATGGACTCATGCATGGATGTGTCCAAATCCCTTTTGTAAGCTCAATGAAATTAGTAATACTATTATTTTTTGGGTTGCGTCTTCTATGATAATTGTAACCACGTTACAAATTTTTGTACTACGTATACTTAATATAATCAGGAAATAATTAATATTAATACTGTACCATATAATAGAGAAATTGTCTAAATTTGTCCTAGTGATTAAGAGTTTGGTTCAACCATAAAGACGGGTATATCAACTTTGATTAGTAGAGGATAAACTAGACCATTTCATGTACTACCTACCTCCGTCCTCTGTTCATTTTAGATTTCACGTGCATTAAAAAATTAAGAGCCCGTTTGAATTGACTTAAAAAAATAGCTTTTAAATCAAAAATAAAAAGTTAAACTTAAATGGCTTTTAAGTTAAAAAAATTAATTTATTTTAAGTTATTTTTAACCTTGTCAAACACTTCATAACTTATTTTAAGTCATCTTTGACTTACTATAAGTTATTTTTTATATATTGCCAAACACTTTCAAAAGTCAATACTGAATTAAAAATAGGTTTGATCAACTTATAAGCTCATCCAAACACCCTCTAAGTAAGTTTACTATTCTATCCTGATTTAATGTTTTTTGAGTCAAGTTTTCAATCAATAAATATGAATTAATTTATTTTGATTAATTAATTTAACTAATGGACATGAAATATTTACTTAGTTTGATTTTTTTTATGTTGGTCAGATGTATACTTTCAAGGCTAATAACATTCAAGAATAAAAAAGGAAGAATAATATTATTTATACATTGATTTTGTGAAATGACAAATATAAATGATCATCAATTTTTAATAAGGACGACATATGATGGACAAATTTGCTTTAGTGCTCCTTATTTTAATTTTTTTTTATAATTACAAAAGTGGGAAGTGTTTTTTGACATAGATTTTGTTAACCGTGCTATGCACGGGCCCAATAACATAAATGGTATGTTTTGGGGCTAATAACGAAATTTTTGAAGCGATTGTTTGCGTGGATAAAGGAATAAGTTTTTTTATCACAAACCTGTACTTTGTTTGACGCTATTCAAGGCACAATAAGACTACCCACATACAACATTTTTGAACAATTTTATGTTGTCAATTATCACGATTTAATTTTAAGAATCAGTCAAAAAAAATTTCTGTTTTTTTAATAAATATTTTAAGTTGTCAATTATCACGATTTATTGTATTTTATACATAATTTTTAACGATAGATTAATTTCAAGAATCAATCGAATTTTTTTAAATGTATTTATTTTTGAAATATTTTATGTTGTCAATTATCATGATTTATAGTATTTTTACGATAGATTAACTTCAAGAATCAATGGAATTTTTTGTATCTTTTTCAAAACATATTTTATGTTGTCAATTATCATGATTTATAGTATTTTTACGATAGATTAACTTCAAGAATCAATGGAATTTTTTGTATCTTTTTCAAATTTTTTAAAAAATAAGATAAATAAATTAAAATGGACCCAATATATGTTATTTTTGTTGTCTCAATTTATGTGACACAAATGAAATTTGGAGAGTCATTGAATATTATATATTATACTTGGGCACAAACTCTCTTACGCACGGGCCCAATAACTATTATTTTTTGTCCTAATGTATGTGACACAGATAAAATATAGTGAGTTATTTAAATTTAATATGATTTTTAAATATTTTAAGTTGTTAATTATTATTATTTTAATACTTTTTGGTAATTTTAAAATGATATATGTCATTTTTTCTGTCTCAATATATGTGAGCCGGATAGAATTTTGAGAGTCAACCTATTTTATGGTAGAATTTTTAAATCTTAAAATATTTTAAGTCATTTGTAAATGATTTATTATATTATATTATTATATATTATATTATATATTATATAAACTCCCTTAGAAAATAAATATATATTATATAGTAGAAAAAATGATTTATTATATTATATTATTATATATTATATTATATATATATATATTATATTTATTTTCTACTATATAATAAAAGAGAGTTTATGTATATATTATATTATATTATATATTATATAAACTCCCTTAGAAAATAAATATATATTATATAGTAGAAAATAAATATAATATATATATATATAATATAATATATAATAATATAATATAATAAATCATTTTTTCTACTATATAATAAAAGAGAGTTTATGTATATATTATATTATATATTATATAAACTCCCTTAGAAAATAAATATATATTATATAGTAGAAAAAATGATTTATTATATTATATTATTATATATTATATTATATTATATATTATATAAACTCCCTTAGAAAATAAATATATATTATATAGTAGAAAAAATGATTTATTATATTATATTATTATATAGAATATTATAGAGGGAGTTTATGATGGGACATTTCAAATGTCTCATCATAAACTCCCTCTATAGTATTCTATATAATAATATAATATAATAAATCATTTTTTCTACTATATAATAAAAGAGAGTTTATGTATATATTATATTATATTATATATTATATAAACTCCCTTAGAAAATAAATATATATTATATAGTAGAAAAAATGATTTATTATATTATATTATTATATAGAATATTATAGAGGGAGTTTATGATGAGACATTTGAAATGTCCCATCATAAACTCCCTCTTATATTATAAAAAAAAAGTAGAAAATAGAAAATATATTAGGTCATGACTCATGATATAGATTTTAATTCTAGGTGCGAAAATCCTCCCTAAATTATGATGTAATGAATGTCCTGATAAATAAGGTTACTAATATCGTAGCTAAAAAGATGCACTATTTTGTTATTGAAAAATATTCCGTGATTATTACTTTCTCCATTTTATATTAATTGAATTGTTGAGTTGTTTCACACCCTTTAAGAAAAGAAGATTAATACTTAAATTAGGTTTAACTTTTCATTTTAACCCTTATTAATTATTATCAAAATTATGTTAAAATAACTATACATTATTAATAACTAATTCCAATACTAACTAATGAAGGGTAAAATTGGAAAAACATTCTAAAAATAGCCTTGAAAATTAAATAATTAAATTAATTTAAAAAATGAAAAATGTCTTAACTATTCAATTAATATGAAATAGAGGGAGTATCATAAATATTTTAATTGAATTTATAAGGAAATTTCTACACAAAAACATACGATTCTAGTCAAGCCCCGCTAGTATGCCTCGAGAGCCTGAGCTACTCTTTTTTTTCCTTACCCATATATCACAGTTAGTACCCTCAAAGCCATTGCCTTTCAAGTAGAGCGTCTTTTCAAGTCAGTCTTGTCCCGCCTGCTCGTTAGCAAGTGCCTCGGGCCCTGCCTCTCTTTTCCAACAATCTCAGCCGCAAGTGGTGGTTATAATTGGTTAGATATGATGCTGACCCATTAATAGAGGAGAATGCTATGCTCTAATATCAAATTTATCAACCCCTAATATTTTTAGGATCGTTTGGTACAAAAATTAGTAACGCAATAATTTGTGCTTATTAAACTTTTTTAATATGCTTTTAAGTATATTTTTCTTACATATGCTTTTCAAGAAAATACAAAAGCAGAACAAAACTGTTTTTGTAGCTTCTAAAAAAACATCTCATGTTATTTTTCAATAGCTCTTATTTTTTCATTAAAACTTAATCAAACATCTTATTTTTTATAATTAAAAAAAACACTATTAACCTTCTAAAAACTTTGCTAAGCAAACTAAAAGAAAACATTATTAATTCAAGTAATCATAAGGTGGGGTAAGATATTGCACCTTAATTTTTGTTTTTTCTTGAACTAATAATATATAGTGGATAAAAATTAAATAAACTTTTTTCCATGTTCTAATGACTGATGATTATGAGATATAGGTAAAAGTAGTTTATATTAGTCACTGTACATATTACAAAAAAATAAGTTAGCTGAATCTGTCACTGGAATTAGTTGTGACTTGTGATTTGATCTAAGATTAATATTATATGATTATCTCTCTCAATAGTTTACACTTATCTAGTAGCATATTATAAAGTTCTAATTAACCATGAATTTTGTATTGGTAATATAACTTGTCGATGGTCCCTCATCATTCATCTCTTGGAGAATTGCTTGTTTATTCGAGAGAAATATTGAAAACACTTTTAAATTTGATGCGAATTATTAGTTTTATTTCTGAACTATTGATAGCCGTACGTAAAAATACTCATTTACTTGATTAACTGAACTTAAATACACCCCTGATCGTGCAACATGAGTGAAACGTGGCCAAAAATCTCCCCAAATTTAGGGTGTTTTCAACACTTCTCTTGGTTTTTTATTAAGAGTTTCATGTTCCTACAAGGGTTTGGAACCACTTGTTATATCATGTGCTAGATCGGGGGTATACCGAGGGTGTATCTAAGTTTAATTAGTCAAGTAGTTAGTCAAGTAGAGGGATGACTTTAAGGCTGTCATAGTTCGATCGGGAACGAAACTAATAATTTGCATTAAGTTCAGAGGTGTTTTCAATGCTTCTCTCTATTTATTTTGAATATTAATTTCCACATGTGTAAGGTGTTAGTACAATATAATTGAAATGTTTCGAGAGTTAAATAAGGTAATCTTATACAGTAATTTTTTAATAACTTTTAGATCTTTTAAATTAAGTATTTTGACTTGTAGTACTTTTTTTAATATAGTTTTCATAGATATAAATTTTATTTCACTATATTAAAAGATTTTGTGTCAAAACTACAACCAAAGTGTTGAATCTGAGAAGTGACAAGTATCACATAAATTATGACAGAAAAAATAATTGCATCGTGAAAGTGATTAGTGTTTGATTATTGGCCCAGAATCCAGATTCACGTACCATAAAATTGTCATTAACGATTACACCAATATTCAGTGAACAAATTTGTTTATATATACTGTGTAATTTGTCTAATAATTGATAATGACTTCATCTGGATTTTGGGACAAGGATTAACTCAAAGTTACTAATAATTACAAAAATTGTAGTCATGCTAGGGTTACAAAGATAATCCCATGATGTTGATATTGTTGCTAGCTAGCAAATGATTTTAGCACATAACAACAAAATATAAATAATTTAATTATGTCACTCTTATTTCAACTGCATACGTACCTTTAAAATAATTAAATACTGGATAAGATGGAGTTATTATATGCATTAAACATCATTACATATATTTCGGAAAAACTATCTAATTATAGAAATTATACAATTATATTTACTAATTTTTTTTGTAGTTAGAAAGAATTTACGTATTGTCTGATTAATAATTTTGTATCATATTTCAAGTTAAATACATATAAATATTTTTTTTTTACTATCACATACATTGAGATAGGGAGAGAGGCGAGTGAGAGGGTCAAATATATACATATGAATTCACTTGGCTATAATTTATCTTAAACAAATTACACCACATTTTAACCCTATGTATGTGACATACATGTATCTGACCGCACCAGATACATGTATTCGAAATCCAAATTTTGATAAGTTCGTAATATTTGAAACTTGCGTGAAGAAAAATAATTTTCTACTAAGCCAATGGGATTTGTGTTGTTATTGTCCTATCATTTTTCGGAAAGCACATTCTATTGCAAATTAGTTCGCATTAAGTACCCCTTAATTAATACTAACAACTTATTAAAGTTAGAGAAAAGACATAAAGTCACCACTGAAGTTGTCTCGAATTTTCAAAAAAACACTTTAACTTTGTGGGTGTCCTATTTCCCCATTGAACAATTTAAGAGTGTTATAAATATCACATTTTCACCCAACCTCAATTGCAAGAAAAGAAGTGCAATAACACTTTAACTTTGTGGGTGTCCTATTTCCCCATTGAACAATTTAAGAGTGTTATAAATATCACATTTTCACCCAACCTCAATTGCAAGAAAAGAAGTGCAATCATGCACCAATTATTGTTTGCCACATATTAAATTTTTTTAATTTTTAATTTTTATTTTCATTTTCATTTTTTCTATTTTTATTAAGTAACTTTATTTTCATTTTTTCCCTCTTTCTTCTTCAACTTTCATTACTCAAATCCTTTGTTCTTTGCTGTAAATCCTCCAAAAGTAGCAGCCATTGTCGCCTTCAACATAGCCTCCGTGATGCTTCCCTGTTACATCACTATTTCTGTCACTAAATCATCACTAAAAAAAGATCAATTCAACTCTCAAGTTACTAAAGCAAGGTAACGGAGTTCTATATTTAGACCAAAAATAAGAATAAAAATGGAGTTTCATAGTATTCTCTAATCAATTGAATAATGGAGTTCACATTTGTTTTTATTTTTTAATTTTAAAAAAGAGGATAAAAGAAGAAAAAGAAACAAAGAAAGGCAAGAGACAAGAAAAAAAGTGATAAAATGGGATGAAGTAAATGGATATTCTAAGTTGAAGAAGATGAATAAAAGGTAATTGGGTTTTTGAATTTGGGTGAAGAAGATAATGGAAAAAAATGAATTCGTCTAAGAGAGAGCACCAACGTTGAGCTTGCTTTGGAAAAAAAGTTGAAATCAATTTTAGGGCTACCAACAACTCTTTTATCTTTAAATTTGGGGAAGATGATGTAAATTAATTAAATAATTAATAATAAAGAAATAAAACGACACGTGACACTTTATAGCTGGTTAATGGCAGTGAAAACACTGCCTCACGCTCCTCATGTGCGTGGTAACAACCCAGACGAGGAAATGGTTCAAAATGGCCCATTTACAAAGATATTAAATAATTCTGTCGGGGTGATTTTATGTCTTTTCTCTTAAGATTACTTTGTACAATTAAAAATGATGATTTATTTTAAATGATTAATTTATTTGCGTAATGAACATTCAAAGTTAAAAAAAAAAAAAAAATTAAAAATATCTAATCAAAACATTTATCATGTGTACAAGCAATAATTCGAATAGCTTAATAAAGAGACACGTATATATATATCACTTTCTTGAAGTATCCATAGTCTAGTTTGGCTGCATGATTTGATACAATTAGCTCAATGTGGTCCTGATATCACTAGATACTATTTAAATTTATCGATGAATTTGACCCCAAAACGAATCGTGAATCACTTTGAATTTAAAAAAAAACTCCATGTTCAGCCATTAAAGCCCTTCAAATTTCAATTTTATCATTCGACTTCGAATGAATAATATATCAAAAAATTCAAAATATCGAGAGGAGCTCATATTGAAAATTTGAGATTGTTTGGAGATTTGAATACGTCGGAGTTGAACAAATATTTATGTTTATATAAACATTGTATAAACAATGTATATGAGTATATATACATCTCTGATACATAATTGTATATGATCATATATACACAGTTATATACTACTTAATAATAAAATATCGATACATATGATTATTTTTGTTAATTTTTATTTATTTTTTGTTATCTAAGAAGCCATTAAAAAATTTCATTGTTTTCAGTAGATCTACTTGTAGTGGTAGGTTGTTGATGAAAGTGGTGGAACTATATATATAATGTTGACAAGGACGAGCATAGATATTTCTACCAGTAAAATAAAATAAGAAAATGTTAAAGAGGACTATATATTATTTTTTGAAATTTTATAGAAAAAAAGAAGAATAAAATATAAACATGGCGCAATCTTTAACAAGTTTGGTTGCATTTGGGTGTGTTTGGCAGGACAGAAAATGACTACAACGGAGATATTTTACGCTGTTTGATACGATAGAAGTCAATTTCTATGAAATTTTTTTTTAAAAAAATATTGCATTAAATGATATTCTATAAAAAATATTTTCCTTAAAAATATGATTGCTATCGTACCAAACACACCCAATTTTCTTTAGTTATTTTCTTGGAAACGTAGAGTTGCTAGCTCTGCCAATAAAATATTACATTTGTTGAACTACGTTGAAATATAGTAGTAGTACTTTTTAGAACTAAAAGCCACTAAGATATATATATTTTGTCACTAAATAAAGTGTTAAAATAAATTATATTATAGTTGAAAACTATTTAAAAAGAAGTTGTTGAAGCCATGGAATAGAATAATTGTTCATAAGACTTGGGAGTTGAGATAAAGGAAACAAATGTCACCGCCCCATTTTGTTTGATCCAACCAATGGTTAGTGGACAACGGGATCGATAAAAGTTGTGATAGAGTGGTAAGTCTTATTCATTCTTAAAACCTTTGACATATGACTTTCAAATCGAAGTCGAATAGTTAGATTGTAAAAAAAATAGTGATAGAGTGCTAAGTCTCGTTCATCCTTGATCTTGATATATGACTTTTAAATAGAAGTCGAATTTAGTTAGATCGTTATGAAAATCAAATATCCACGAGTGGAAAATAAAAAAAAATGGATGATGTGTTTTAGGTTAATTAAATTAGGATAATAATTAATAATTATAGTTATAATGTATATAAACAATACTCCTAAAAGTCACTATTTTCCTACTGAACTGAAAAATGTTTCATAGCTATTTCCGTGTATATTTTTTTGAATAAGTTAATTTATTTGGAATCTTGCAAATCCGCTCTTTTTCTTATTCAAAGATTAGTTCTCAGACTCAATGTTTTCACACCGAGAAATAATTGCAGATGAAGAGATGGTTTTGATTGAATCGACGAGAAAAGAAAAAATTAAGAAGTTTCTCACTATTTCAGTTAGAAATCATATTTCACCATGCATTTTCCGAACGAGTTGATTCAATTGAACATGAATGAAAAAATTGTATTTTTTAACAGAACTTTTCTATTGATTTATGATAGACAGAAATCTTTATTTCTAACAGTGAAATTATATAATTATTGCTAATGTAAATAGAGAAATATCTAACAATTATTAAAACCAAACCAAACACCCCAAAAAAATAAAAGAATAATGTTTGGCTCCATAGTAAAGTAATTATGTGTGTGTACGACATTAATATGCAAGAAAATCTAATGAATACTAATAATTGGAGGTTGAATTGACATGTGTTATTACATTAGATCATTCATTATTTCATTTAATCATTATATTATATAGTGGAAAATGACTTTACAAGTTTGGTAAATCCACTCTGGATAAATTCAAAAACTAGTCTAGCCAATTAGGGTTTGACAACATATACATGAGGGCCCCACACTACTCTGTGCGGGGGGTGCGGGGTAGGGTGTAAAAATAGAAAACTTTTGGTAAAATTATAATAAGTGGAGAATATATATTGTGGAGCCAGCAAAATCATTTGCAAAAATTATAATAAGTGGGGGCCAACATCCTTTAGAGAAAATTATTTTTAGGGTTAAATCAAATTTTAGATTTTGGTTTTATTGGTTGTTAGATATTTCTCTATTTTCATATAGTGTAAGTAAAATTTATTATTTTTGTGTCAAATTAATTGATTTAAAAGCACGCTCTTTATTTTTATTGTTTTTCATTCTGAGTCAGATTTTCATATTGGAGTGTTTTTCCCAAAACCTACGCTCAAATAATTTGATATTAAATGGAGTTTGGTCAAAAACCATTTATAGACACTAAGTTGAGGTGAGAATTTTTCTAAACTACATAAGTTTATCTAAATATGAATTTGATGGAAATCATATTTGACTTTTAATTATTTTTTTCTGATTGATTAATTTGACACCACTTCTGGACATAAAGAATATAAATGACACAATTCTATGCTTTTTGGAATAAAAACATTTTCTTTTTCGAATAACATTTGGAAAATCATTTAAAGTAGAGATTACCTTATTTAGAAATTTGAGAAATAAAACATTAATGAACACAAAAGGCTTGAAAGAAAAATATATTTTTAAAAAAGAGACAATAACAAAACATATTTATAATAATAACAAATCTAATATAATTTTATGAGTGAAAAGATAAATTTATACCGATCTTATTTGTATTATTATTTTTCACGTATTTAGTTGGAATAAATTCCATTGTTTCAAGTCTTTGCACTTTTTCAAAGGAAGTGACTTAGAATTGACTTTTGTGTGAACTTAGGATTCTAACTATTTAAATTGATGCTTTTCAGACTTGTGAAAATAAACTTAATATTTTCCAAAATCTATTCAATCTATGAAATGATTAGTTATAATAGGTTCAAATTGATGATCGTAAGAGTTAAAATAACAAATTGATTGATCCCACTAGAAGCTTCTTTCTTCAAAACAAAGGTCAACTCCCCATCTTTAATTCAACATACTTAATAAGAAAGTTGACCAAGTAAAAGTCCTACTAATAATTTTGTTTTTCATAGTTTCTTGGAAGGTTTCCACAGTATATTGGGGGTAAGTTTCATGTCATTCTATGAGTGCACTAGTTTAATTTTCAAAGTTCTAATCATTCTATTTGTGTTACAAATTAGATGCCTTTCACATGCATGCATTTACACTTGTCAAACTAATTATGAATGGTCAAATTTATTCATCTAGTAGTTTAAGGGCATTTGTGATCTTATCGTGAGCATATCGTTTTGTATTTGTCGTTATTTTTAAAAATAATAACAATATCATACTTAATATAATTTTATAAGTGAGCAAGTGGAGTTTAGAGAGAATGGGGTATATGCAATCCTTATCTCTGTCTTCGTAAAGTAGAGAAGATGTCTCCAATAGACACATGACTCAAGAAAATCATTTTTCATAACAGTTTGAAAAAAACGAAGAATTGAATGCTTGGATGAAAATATTGAAGAAATTAAAATATAAAATAGTAAGGATAACCAAGATGCGGAAAACTCTCACTATATCCCGTTTATCTTCATTCCTAATCTTATCTCTCCTAGTATGCCAGCACAATCATCTAAGCATCCTCATCTTTACTATCATTATCTTCTGAGTTATTGACTTGCTAACACTTCACCGCGTACAACATAATTGATTTGACAATCACTCTATATATCTTACCTTTAAGTTTCAGTGACACGTCCTTATCACATATGACACTAGATATGAGCCACCATTTCATCCAATCCGTTCTAATATGTTGTGTGTCGTACTCATTGATTCCCCAATTTCATTGCATTATAAATTGAGATACTTGAATTTTTCTCTTTTGGAGATGACTTGTATATCAATTCTCATATATCTTTTCTGCTCCTATGATATGACATTAAGCATGCACTCCATGTATTCTATTTTAGTCCTGCTCAACCTGAAGCCTTTAAACTTTAGCGCAGTCTCCAAATCTCATGTATGTTGTTAATTAACACTATTTCATGTCTTGTCAATCAATACTATGTCATCTGCAAATTGCATTCATAATGGTTACTTCCTCTTGAATATGTCGAGTTAGTTCATCCATCACTAAGGCAAATAAAAAAAGAGTGATGGAGGATCTTCAATGCAACCCCATCTCGATTTGGAAATGTTTCGAGTCTTTTTCTCACTGTACTAACTCAAGTTTTGATGTATCATACATATCCTTAATCACTCTAATATATATTATAAGTACACATCTGGATTCCATAAATTCTCTCTCAAAAGTATATCACATATCTTTCTAGGTCAATGTAAACCATATGTATGGTTTTTTTCCTCCATTTATACTCCTCCAACAATCAAGCTCCTTAGAAAGGTGAATGACTTCTGTTGTCGATTACCCCGACATGAATCTAAAAAGTATTTTTTGTTCAGAAATTATTTTAAAATATATTTGAAACAGCAACTTAACTTTAATTGTCGGCTTAAGAACTAATCATTCCACCTAATTTTTGTGCTAGTATCAAACATAGTGTAAGCATGACAAAGTATTGGGCCTTGGACGGTTTAGATCCAACAACAGAGCCCATTTCCCTACAAATTGGGCCAATCCTCAGCTGAAATTGGGCCAAATTTGCTATCTTAGAGAATTAATTGCACTGCGTGGCCCTTTTGAGAACACTCTTTAATTTTTGGTCACAGTGTTTAAATTACACCCTGAATTTTAAAATCTTTTCACATCTATCTATTTTAGATATACAGAAAATAATTTTGACAAAATCGCACTTCAGATAAAATATCTGAAATTTTATGGCATTGAAGTTTAGTTATTTTTGCCTAACTTCAACCATTTTCGCATGACGTTCAGTCACATGTGGAACATTAAAGTTTAAACACGGCATATCTAATATAGGTAAACATACAAAAATATAATTAATAAACTATATATA